>NC_142497.1:2705000-3010000 GCF_965113065.1 Corylus avellana
AAACTTAATTACACACGTATAACATAAACCATAAAGTCTCTGCTACATCTAGATATATTTGTCTGCATCCACATGCACCTATATACTTTTCTTCTTCACAAGTTTGGCATTTAAGATGCACCAAAACTTGGTCCAGGATTTTGGCGGTGATCCATCCATTCTCCTCCCCTGCCTTTGAAGTCTAGGAATGTGATATAAATGTCTCGGCCTGATTCACGGTCCAGAATTCTGGTCAATTGACAAGACTGACTTGAACTCTATTAAAAAATCTCCAAAACCGACACCTGTTGTAATTAAGATATCCATTTTGATAAGGTCAAGCTCACATACGCGTGCACATATATTGGAATGAAGACATATTATCAGCCTTAAGTTTCGACCGAGCAATGTTACTCTTCACATTCGTTTCATGTCTGTTGGTGTAACATAAGGGTGATAATTTATGTTCATGTATCGGGTTTAGATCGTGTCAAAGCATGTATATAAGATTATATTGGTCAATTCTAACCTAACTCATTTAATTAAACGGGTCAGACTTATCAACCCCACCTTTTTAATTTTGCGTCGTGTTTGCAAGTTATATCAAAAATTGTTAGCCCCAGTGTGACGTGTTTTAAATACCTTTTCATATCAACTATTTTCTTTATAAATTCAAAAAAAAAAAAAAAAATCATGTTAAGTGGTGTGAAATGTATATATCAAATGGGCGTAAAGACTTGCATTACTCTTTCAGCCGTGGCATTACTCTTTCAGCCGTGGTAATAAGTTTACAGGGAAGTTTCTGTTCTGGTCAAGTCCAACTAGAAGAATATTCTTACAGCCAATAAATTGGATCCTATTCAAATTAAATGACTCTTGTATGACTTCCAGAACCTTTGTAGACGCTGGTCCATATTGATTTTAAGGCCTAAGGACTAAGGTGGCGAATTTAAGTGGGGTGTTATTTTATAATATACTTTTTTTATTTATTTAAATTACACTATGAATTGTTGTTCATCTTTCTTTATTTGTATGTCTTGAAAAAGAAAAGTAGCAAAAAAACATTTAAGTTATATTAAAGTTTGACTTTTTGAGGTGATTAATGTTGTTATTATCCTTAATAAATAAAAAATTAGGGGGTTTTTATTTCTCAAGGGGTTTTTTAAATACCATTTTTAAGAGTTTTTATTTCTTAAGGAAGTCTTATATTTTTAGGATCCTCTCCATTTCAAAATCCCTCCATTTCTTCTATTTAGTACATTTTGAAGGGTAGTGTTGTCTAAAGGTTTTAATGATGGTAGTACATTAAATGCAATACCCTTCAAAATACACTAAATGGAGGAAATTGAGAGATTTTGAAATGGAGAGGATCCTTTTCCATTTTTTTTGGGGCCGAAGGCGGCCGCCTTGCCTAACCTTTGAAGCGCCGCTGCTTGCAAGTCAGCAAATAGATTAAGCATTAAAGAGCAGCCTCAAGGACAAACTTATTCACGTAAATTAATATTCTAAACTCTTCCTCAATGAGCGAAGAACGGCACAAGGAATGTTTAATTGAAATAGGAGGTGAATTACAAAGACAAGATTCAAACTTAGAATTATTAAATTACGAATTATTCTGGAAGCTTAAGCTTATGAGAAATGGTAGGCTAAAATGTGGTTGTATTTGGGTAAAATCAACCATAAAAATGCTCACATAAATCTGGGGAAGAAAGAAATGCAGGAAACAAATAAACAGAGGAAGATAAACATTTGATCTTGTGAGTACAATTTTTTTAAGTACAAGGTTTCCTGGGATAATAAGAATTGGAGAGCACTGGTTTTCTGATTGAGTGCTTTCTGAAATTCATAGAATCTGGACATGCAATATTGGACTATAAAACAAAATTGCCATTTTCATAGCAGAAGACCAGTGAAAATGAAATAACGCGGTGTCCAGAAGTCAATGATGGAAGCAGTTTGAAAGAAGGAAATATATGTAGTGGGAATTCTGTGTGGATCAAAACTAAGCATAGTTTGCATTTTGTCCATCCAGATCGATCTAAAAGGCTATGTTTGGCAATGGCCTATTACTGTAGCCATGGCCTGTTACTGTAGTTTTTTTTTTTGGTAAAGTCTATTTAACCCTCTCAAACTACCATCCCAATGACAATCTATCCCCCAAACTATCAATTACGACAATTTACCTTACAAATTTTATAGGGGTAATTTTATCATTTTGCTAGCATTGGGGGGGGGGAGTATATTGTCATTGTTTTGGTAGTTTGGTGAGTAAATTGTCGCAATTGATAGTTTTGGGGTAGATTGTCATTGGGATGGTAGAGTTTGAGAAGGTTAAGTCGACTTTACCGTTTTTTTTAAATTTTTTTTTTTTAAGGAAAAATCATTCCAGTCTCATTAATTGATGAAGGATCACAAACATAAAACTCTTACATCACAAAGCAAAAGCTCTGAAAAAAATCATAAACATGGCCTGTTACTATAGTTAGAAATGATAGATGTGAGAAAAAAATAAGAATATTTGGTATAAAAAAAAAATGAATATTTTTTATTTTATAGTGATTTTTTTTTATTTGACTAATAATAAAAAATAATTAATGTGATATAAAAAGTAAGAACGTTGAGAGTTTAATTATATGATGAATAGTTAATGGGTTTGGTTTGGCCATTGCCAAACACACTCAAAATGGGCTAGATTTCAACGGTTTTAATGGCTAATAAAAGACACTCAAAAGAAAGTGAGAGTTATGGCCCAACTATTAAACTAGTCCACACTGCAAATTAACTATGACAGGAAGAAGTAAACTGATCTTTTTAGTTGTTTTTTTTTTTTTTTTTTTTTTTTGAAATAAACTGATCTTTTTAGTTAATGGCAGTAATTAAATGTCCACGGACTATAGCTGAAATCATGAGTTCAAACTTTATTTTCATTTTCAATTATAATAGTCCAGGTATTATTTTATTCTACATATAAAGAGGGTGTTAAAGTATTAATTAAATTATTAAATATAACATTTTTTTATTGGCTTAAACTTTTGATATAAGCGGTGATTTAACGCAATTTTCCTTCGCCTAAACATATAATTTCTTTTTTTCTTTTTCCTAACTTAAAAATAAATAAATAATAAATCTCATTTATTTTTCACTTCACCACCACCGAGGAGGGCAAAAAACATTGTTCGGGAGAATGCCATTGGTTTACGAAAGGAATCGAAGGATAGGGATAAGGGTCAGTGTTAGTGCTTGGCTAAGCTCTTATGGGGGTGTTGTTATGTGTATTGCTTGCTTTTGTTAAGTTTGTTTTGGTAAGTGTTGGTTAGTGTCATTATCATTTGGGTTGGATGAGTATTAGGGCTAGTTTGGGTGAGCGTTTGATGGGCGTAAAAGTGTGTTTAATTCTCAAAATGTCTGTTTGAAGAAAAAAAGTATCAATTTAGTAAAAAAAATTAAAAACGCTTTTAAATATTCAGAAAGTCAAAAAAAAAAAGCCAAAAAAATGATTTTTGACTTAAAAACTCTATTTCTCAAACACAATCACAAACATACTCTTAGTCGAATAAGGAATCGAGTAAAAAGTTCAAAGAAGTACTTTTAAATTTTTTTATCAAACATGCCAATTTTTGTTTAGCACAGCCTTTTAGGTACTAAAAATTTTTTTTAACGCAATTCCAAACAAGCTCTTAGTTGAATAAGAAATCATATAATCATCTTCTATAAAAATAGGTGAGAAGAGCTAGGGGGAGTCATTCAGTAATTTCATCGAACAAATTGTAGGTAGTCAACTCCTACCCAAAGTGGAGTCTTATTTTCTTCCAATTCATTTCCATTTTTTACAATTCCATCATCCAATCCAATTTCCAGTTTACAATCCAACCACAATCAGTTGAGTAAGTTACTTTATTTATTAGAAGAATATGACTTTAATACAATGCCAGCTAGGGCAGATTTGCAAAAGCCACTCTTATTTAAAACAGTAAATACAAGAGGCTTCTAATACATTGCATCACTTTCAAGTGAAACTAATATTATACTTGAGCTGTTTATTAGGGTAGAATAGGCCAAAATGTTGCTCAATATCCTCAGTCTTGAGGTTCTCATCAAACAAGCCAAACAAATAAGTTTCTATAGCATTTCCAGGCCTTTTTGGAGTCCCTCCTTTCTTCACATGATTAATCAAATTCCTATAATAGGTGCCAGCATTCTCAACAGTTTCCACAGCACCACCACCAGATGGCCAGCCACTCTCTGACACAACAATTGCCAAACTTCCTCCATTTGTTTTCTCAAGAGCAGAATACAAAGCATCCATTAAGGCATCAAACAGATTTTGGTACTCCAGTTGACCATCATGTACTACAGTCCCTGGTGCAGTAAATAAGGCATAGGGGACTGATTGGTTGTTGTATTTAACTCTGAAATAAGGGTAAATGTTGGCAAGGAGTGGTGCTCCATTACTAACCAAGAAACCAATGATTGGTTCCATGAATTTCCTTGCATTCTCACTGAAATCACCTGCTGATGGAGGATCAAAAACACCCAACAAATTTGTGTCCACAGCAGTTGAGACCTTGATTTGGTTTTGTAGACCAGCATCCGCAATTGCTTTGTAAATGTTTTGCATGGCAGGAAGAACAAACTGGGCTGTTGGGCTGGTTGGATTTACTTCGTTTCCAACATAAATGTATTTGAACTTTACATTAGAAGAATAGTCTTTTATATTCCTCTGGACCCAATCAGCTGCAGCTGATTGCTCAGAAAGGGCTTGAAGGCTGTCATTAGGGACGCCAACCATGATTTCTAAGTTGGAGTCTCTAAGAGCCTGGAGAATTCCTGGGTATGGAGAGTAAATGCGCATCCTTCCAATGCCGTATGTTTTGCAAAGACTCACAGCTTCTGACTTGGGTGGTAAATTGTCTGCATTGCCATTTCCTCCATAACAAACACCCAATGATTGTGCACCTGCATGCATTGGATTGAGCAAAGATTTAATGGGTAATTCAAAGAAAGCAATATAACATATTATAACATATTACAACTTCTTTCTTAATCAAAATATGACTTAAAGATACTCCATTTTCATTGTTGAGCCAGAGAGAGGCTATATATATATATATATATATTTCTCACAATTCTTGTAGTATATATATCTATATAGACAGAGACAGAGAGAGGAACCTATATGTTCTAGGCTACATAACAGCCCAAGAAATAGCAAAGTAGCAGCCACAAAAGGTTTCTTCTTCATTGCAGATAATGAAGCCATGGAGGTTAGGGGAGGAAAGGAAATAACTAAACACTTGGTTTTCAAAACATAAAGAGCTAGTACCTTATATAGAGGCAAGACAATCGATGAACTTGAAGGCCATTTTCTCCTGATACGTCACTCCGTTGAAATTTGTAGTTTGGAAAGAAAAAAAAAAAAAAATGCAGGAGAAGCCGGTAGAAGCAGAAGTTTTGAGTTCGAACCTTGCCTCCTTCATTCACTTCTATATTTCAATTAAATATTTCACATGTTAAATATAGTGGGTTTAAACTTACACGCGAAAATGAGTTTAAAATATAAATTAAATGATTAAATTCTTCACTTCCTAATCTATTTGAAACAAGTAATAAATTAACGGAGAAGATAAAAGTCTACATGACTTTCTGGGATTTCTTTGTCTTCATTTATAGTAACTTTGTTAAATAGTCATAACCTGAACCATTGATCTATAATTTATAGGTCTGAAAATCTAGAAGTTCAGCGCAATTGGTGGCTGATTAAGCTTGCCTTAATCATCCAAAACTGTAACTTAACAAATAGGAGTAGACAATTCATACCTTTTTTTGGCTGCATGTGGGATAAATCATATATGATTGTGGCATCACCTTCTTCCCTACCCTTCCTCTTCAAAAGGTTAACAATCATCTTGACTAGGGAAATTAGGTCACCAATCATGTGTGTTTTTCCCCATTTTGGATTTAAAACCTCAATTTTCAATTTGATAGATTTAAGATTTGAGTTCAATTACATTCTAAATTTGAAAGTTCTATTAGGTTATCCGTCATATAAGTAACATAAATAGATGTGAAAATACAATTATATCATTGGCACATGTGTCGTATAACAAAATATAAGAAACACGTGTTTCAATTCTAACGAACGCAATTTCAATCCATACGAATACAACCCATTTGTAGAATTAAAAGTCAAAAATTAAATTTGTAAATGTTTTGTCATTGTATTTAACTTGTTATAGCCCCACCAAAAGCATCATCAACAATTAACATGTTAAAGGAGGGAAGGGAGGAGGGGGTTGGAGAAAACACCATCCCTCCTACCCCGAAACAACCGCATGTGGCAGTGGAAAGCCTCACAAGGAGGTGGGAAAACCTTATTCACAGAAAGTGGAGCGAAGGTACACTAGAATATTGATATAATCAAAATTTCTTGGGGATGCAATGCAATGGATAACAATTAAACAGGGACACCTTGTATTATTCCTAATTTAAGATTAAGCCAGTTTTTGCATCATTCTTTTTCTATTTTTGAATATTTTAGTCAAAATTCCATGGAATTGATGAACTGAAAATAGCCATTGAATTATAATTAAAGATTATTTGCACATAATTAGTTTAAATGTAACAGAAAAGAGATTCAAATAGCTAGCTTTGTATATTACAAGTTGAGCATACATATATATACATTAAAGTGGATGTCACTTTAAGCATTTCTCTTGGGTCTCAATCAGAATCTCAATTCTAAGAATAAGCTCAAAATGGTGTCAACATGAACAATGTGTCTTCTTCTTTGGTGAAAATACCAAAGATGGCTTTAATGTAGTTCATTGAATAATATACTAATAAGCCCAACTTATTAAAAGTGACAGTTGCATTATTTTGTTTGATAGAAAGGTCAAAGAGAATAGACAATAAAAATAAATTAGAAGAATGAATGATTATCTCGAAAGAACAAAGTTTTTCTCCGACCTCAATTCAAAAAAAAAAAAAAAAAAAAATCCTTTAATTGAGTATAGTAAATTGATATATGTCCTTAAAGTTCATATTTCAATTTAATAAATGACATTAAAAGAATTATACTCCGTTAAGAGAAAAACTTTGTTTTTTTCGAGATTTAAACAATATACATTTTTGTTATGAAATTTGGATATATTTTGAGATATAAATTTTTAATTTTTAATTCTCTTTGGATTTATATATTAGATTTTTTTTTTTTTACCATAATAATATTTATTGATCAGTCCGTTTAGCCCAAGACACCAATGGATGATGGTTTATGCAGGAATAAAAATTATAAAATTATATAAGAAATGCTATTTAAAATCAGAAAATTATATAAGAAAATAATAAAGGGAAAGCAACAAAAAAAAAAAAAAAAAAGGAAAAAAAGAAAAGAAAAGGAAGGGAAACAAAAGCAAAAGCAAAAACAGAAAAGAACTTTCTGAAAACACCATGAGAGGATCAAAAACCTGACCCATGAAAAACAGAGGAATGAAAGAAACATCTTTCACCCGTTGCAAAAAGACTCGTCTTTCTCCGTTCCTTCAAGCCAAAGAAAGATAGATATAGACCTTGGACAAGCACAAACACACACGCACATACTTTCAAACACTTCCTGTTCAAAGTATAATCTTTGGCATTCAATATCAAGTTAGGATTGGATCAGACAGCCCCATCAACACCAGAATCATCATCCGTCCGATTTGATGACGCCCACTTTGACATGTCGCTGTCGTTGCTAGACTCTGCAGCTCCGGCACCCATAACCCCACAAAACACCAGCCTTAACGGTCAGTTTTCTTATCCTATCTCATTCAGTTTTTCTGGGTTTCCCTCAAAATCTCAATCTGTGCCAATGAACCCATCAAATATTGGTAATCAAACTTCTGGGTTTTCAAATTATTCGAATTCCAATCAAAGTAATTCCAGTATCGGTTACAATACCTCGTTTGGGAGATCGGCGCCCGGTTCTTCAAGGCCGAGGTTTGTGAAGGCGAGGAGGCAATCGAATTCTCAGAATTTGAGGCCAACGGCGGCCTCGGACGCCCGGTTAGACCCCGGTTTTAATCCGTTTCGGGCCGTTCCAGAGAGTTCGGTTCCTTCCTCAGCTGCTTCCCAAACTGGGACTTCTTTCTCCAGTGGGTCTGGGTTTGGTAAGAGTGGAAGTGAGGCATTTGTGTTTGGAGGGAATAGGGTCGATTCAGGTGTGAGTACGAGTAATTCTAGTGGAGGTTTGGAGAAAGATGTGCTTGAGGAAATGAAGAATTTGAAAATTCTGAGTGAGAATGAGTTTCTCAATGTCAAAGATGGTGTGTTTAATCCAAATGCAAATAATAGGCCGAGTTCAAGTCTATCTGGGCGGTCAGGGAGTGGTGGCTTTGTATTTGGAAGTGGGCACAAGAAGAGTTCTAGTATTGATGATAGCATTGCACCGAAGCTTCCCGAGGAAATGAGGAAGTTGAACATTGGAGGTCCAGGAAATAGTGAACGTATCCAGAAAATTAGAGATGTAAGGTTTAATTTAAGTGTGAATGATACGACCAAGTTTGGGTTTGGGAGTGGCCACAATGTGGATAGTTCCTTCGATAGAAGTTTGGAAGCAGAACTTCTAAATGAATTGAAGAATAAATGTGGCATTAAAGAACCTGGTCAGCTTGATGGTGGTAGTGTTGCATTTGGAAGTAGTAAAAAGGGTGGTGCTAGAAGCTTAGCAGATAGACTTTCTGATCAGATGAAGAATCTGAACGTCAAAGATTCTTTAAATACCAATAGTTTTGAAAAGAATGAAGCTACTATTAAGAACAATGAAAAAGGCAACACTGTCTTCGGAAGCAGTGAAAGTACTGGTGATTTGTATGGTGGAAGAAAAGAAACCCCACTGTTGAGGAAGATGGAGAAGTTGAAATTAGGAAGTGGGGCAGGAGACTTAAATCGATCAGATGCAGGGCCCTCTTCCTCTCGAGTATTTGTGAAGGAGATGCAAATGGGACATTTTGGTGATATGTCATTCCATGATCTTGATAAAGCAGTGCCCACGGAATTCACTTTTCAGGTGGGAATGCAGGGTAAGGAAGTAAGTGGTAGTCAAGTTCCTTTAGACCGACCAAAAGATGATGCCGAAGTGGGTGGAAATGTTGCATCTTCATCTTCATTCTCATCTAGTGACACTGAGTTTAGCTATACAGGCAAACAAGATGGTACAGGGTTGCCCTTTGTAGAATTTAAAACACCAAAACCAAAAGCTAACCTATTTTCGGGCTTAAATCAGAAAATGGAATTTAGTGCAAAGAGAGAATCAATTAGAGACACAGGATTGAAGAAAAAGAGTGGAAAATTGAAGAATTCTACCCCAGTCCAGATGTGGCCTGGTCAAGATTTTGTTTCGAGGGAAAGCGGTTCCCAAGAGAACCCAGAGGCTTCTGAATCTTATTCACCTATGGACATTTCCCCATATCAGGAAGCACTGGCTGATAACCGCCACTCAAGAGAAAATTCTGTGACATCTGGTGAGTCATTCAGACTCAATAGCAATGAAGCAAGTAATTCAGCAGCAATGGTTTCAGGTGGTGCTATTGATGAAGATTTGATTGGAGCAACTAATTCAGCACCAGTGGTTTCCAGTGATGCTATAGATGAAGATTTGATTTTTGCAGCACAATGCTTGAATATAAATGAAGGCAATTCGATACGCCAAGAAGCAAAAGTTGGAAGTTTTGAATACCATTTTGATAAAAGTGTTGGTGCTGGAGGCCCTAAGGAAGAGTCTGTTTCTGTGGCTGAAACTGAAAGCTTCAAGTCTGCAGCTGAGGAGGTGGACTATAATAGTGATGATGCTGTTACATCAAGAGAAACTGAATCCATTCCAAGCTCAAACGTTGAGAGGCATGATAGTGATGGCAGGACGCGAATTGGTGTTGCTTCAAGTTCAGACGATATGAGTGGGTTTAAATTCACCTTTGCTGCCTCTTCTGCCACCCAAGGTCAGATATCTGCTTCAAAACGCCACCCAAAAAAGATAAATTTGTTGAAAGGTGGTCATGATATGTATGATTCCAGTACCAATGCCAAAGTTTCATACGCATCATCCTCTGTGAATCTCTTTCCATTCTCCGGAACTTCATTGCCTTCGTCTCCTGGGAGGGTTCAGAAAGGAAATCTATCTACTTCTCAATCCAAGGTTAAAATGGATTCTGAGATAGAAAAAAGACAGGAGGTCAAGCAAGAGTCTGCTGCAACTGTTACAGCTCAGGAAGCGTGTGAGAAGTGGCGACAAAGGTCAGTATCAGTTCAAATCATCTTTTTCTCATTTCTGTACTTAATTCACAAAATTATCTCTCTTTCATTATCTCTTACTCTGCATTTGGAGCATTTAGTAAGTTGGCTATGGCATGTTATATGTTCTCATTATATCCTCTAGCTTTGAGATACCATTTTGTTTGTTGAATATGATATTTATCAGGGGAAACCAAGCCTATATGAGTGGGGATCTGTCTAAAGCTGAGGATTGTTACACAAATGGGGTGAACTGTGTTTCTATGAGTGAGACATCTAAAAGCTGTCTCAGGGTTTTAATGCTGTGCTATAGCAACCGGGCAGCAACACGAATGTCTCTTGGAAGAATGAGAGATGCACTAGGAGACTGTGTGATGGCTGCTGCAATAGATCCCAACTTCCCTAAGGTGCAACTTAGAGCTGCAAAGTAAGGGTTCTGATTTATTTTGAGCTTGTGGTGACTTTATTTTGTCTGCATATGCTAGTTTATCGCTAACAAACTTGTTTGCTGGTGAAGAATATGTAACATTTCTTCAATTGCATTCTTGGCAAATATTGTACCCATACCACTCCTCTTGATTTCTATGTACATTTTTTGTTTAACTAGTTTCTTTAGGTTTATTTGTTATTCAAATAGATAGCATATTTATGCTCTTAGTATCCCCAACCTGGATTTTGTTTAGTAATGGTGGGATATTATATCCCTAATCAATGATTTTTAATTTGATTTCATTTCATTGAAGTTGTTACCTTGCCCTTGGGGAAGTTGAAGATGCATCAAAATATTTCAAGAAGTGCCTGCAATCAGGAAGTGACTTCTGTGTGGATAGGAAAACTGTAGTAGAAGCATCTGATGGCTTACAAAAGGCACAGGTACTGTTATTATTTGAATAGATCAGATCTGATCATAGTATTTACCATCAATTTTTTCAGTCTGTTAATATGAAAACTTTATATAGCATCCAAATTGAACATGATAATTTACCATTGTCTAATAATTATATACTGGGGGGGGGGGGGGGGGGGGGGGGGGTAGGGGTGTTAGGTTGGGTTGTAAGGCATAGGTGAGTGGGAGATATCTAACTTTCTGGCTATTTTTATGGTTCGCTAGTTCCTATTGATATATATTGTAGTTTCAGAACACAGCTTATTGGTTCTTTCAGATGAACCATTTGAAGGTGGGAATTCATTAATTTTTTTTTCGTGTTGTATAGCTCAAAAATATACTCCTCCCATCCCACAATGGGTAAAAGTTAATAACGGCAGGCATTTTAGTGAAACAAACACTCCTCTTAAAATGCCCTTAAGATGGGTTAAGAAAGGTTTAAACTTTAAAAAGAGTGACTTTAGATTTATGGGTCATATGAGAAGTTAACTTAATAAATGCTTTTATTTTGGGGACCTTGATCTATTTAGGGACAGCCCAACAAGGACAGCACACCATCTATTGTTAGACAGAGGGAGTAGTATTTCACAGTATCATTATTTAAAATTGTTGCTTCTCTTTCTTAATGTCTAAAATTTTATATCGTTGGTATTTTGGATTTTAGTTGTTAAATTACTGCAATTTAATTATGAGATTGTTGCCTAATATTCTATTGTTCTCTCCTAAATGATTTTTTTGAGGAAAAGCGCTAGCCACATTTACGCTATCACTCCAAATTCCTTAAAATCACTTATAAAGTTCAAGCTCACTTAGTAAGGAATCAATGTGAGACTTAGCACCCATGAGTGTTTTTATAAACCACCCATACTATGTGAACTACTCGTATTTCCAATATAGACTCGGGTGTTGCATTTTTAGTTACATAACTATAACAAAATGTCATCCAAATTTCTGATTGTATGTACAATGGCTTTCACTTCTGGAAAAGCTTGATGTTATTCCTGCCTCTTCTTTTATATTTTTTTTCTTCATGACGAATTGGATATCTGGTATCCAAACTAATTTGTCTTTTACTGTCTGGCAGAATGTGTTAGAATGCATGAACCGCTCTACTGAACTTTTGAAAAGGGGCATGTCTAGTGATGTAGAGACTGCTTTGGAAGTAATTGCTGAGGCTTTGATGATTAGCTCATACTCAGAAAAGTTACTTGAAATGAAAGCAGAGGCTCTTTTCATGGTTTGCAGCTCTTTTAATGATACTGAGAAATTTTACTTTGAGAAATTGAAATCTACCAGAAGTCTGTTGTCGGTTTTGTGTTAACTTCTGTACATCTGGCAGCTCCGGAGGTATGATGAGGTGATTCAGCTGTGTAATCAGACCCTTGGTTCTGCTGAAAAGAATTCTCCCCCAGTGGATGCTAATGGCCAGGAAACAAGTCTGCATGGTTCTGAATTCTTGAACAAATTTTACTTCAAACTTTGGCGATGCCGCCTGATTTTTAAAGCCTACTTCCATTTAGGAAGGTTTGATGAGGGTCTTGCTTTACTCGAGGAGCAAGAGGTCAAAGTATCTATCACAAATAGGTAATTTATAATCCTCGCAATATGAAAGCTCCCCCTCCTTTTACACGTTTTATTGCAATGAAGGTATGTTTTTGCCACATAAAGTTCCTAATGTGTGCTAGAACTTTCAGGAGTGGAAGCAAGGCTCTGGAATCATTAATACCCCTAGCTGGTACAGTACGTGAGCTCTTGCGTCATAAGGTATGCTTTAAAAATTTATTTGCAACAAGTCCAGCTTTTGTACTTAAAATGAAAGGTGTTTTTTCTGTATTGATTTTCTGTTGTTCTCAACACAGGCTGCTGGAAATGAAGCATTTCAGGCAGGACGGCATGCAGAAGCAGTTGAACATTATACTGCTGCTTTGTTGTACAATGTGGAGTCACGTCCTTTTGCAGCTGTTTGTTTCTGCAATCGCGCTGCTGCATACAAAGCATTAGGCCAGATTACAGATGCTATTGCAGATTGCAGCCTGGCTATAGCTCTTGATGGAAATTATCTTAAGGTTTTCCTCTGAACCAATACAAGCTTTTAGGTCTTAGATTGAAAATTGTTGAGGAAGAAGTTTTGAGGGCTGTCATCTAGTTAAATTGATTTGTCCCTCTAGTCTGTTATTGTTGTGCTCCTTTATGTGTGTGTACATGCGTTTATACTTTTTGAAATTGCTTATTTTATATCTTTGATCATGGTCACTTTATTTGTTTGGTTTCATATGCAGAATCCTTAATATAAATAGAGAGAGTCACTCATATAGAGAAAACTCTAATTATGTCATCTTCAGTTCAGCAACCTCGTTGGTCATATTTGTGCTTGATGTGCTAATACTTTGATAGGCAATCTCAAGACGAGCAACTCTCTATGAGATGATCAGAGATTATGGACAAGCAGCTAGAGATCTTCAGAGAATTGTATCTCTTCTCAATAAGCAAGTAGAGGAGAAGACCAATCAGTCTGGAGCTTCTGATCGATTGATCACTGGTGCAAATGATTTGAGACAAGCTCGTCTGCGGCTTTCTGAAATTGAAGAAGAAGCCAGAAAAGAAATCCCATTGGATATGTACCTTATTCTGTAAGTTTCTCTTTCTACATGTGAATCCAACAGGTTTCGTTTAAGTTGCACCTCCTTATGGATCTGTTGTTCTATAGAGATTATGACATCTATTCCATCAGTGTCTAATGCAATAAGGTAGTCTATACTACTTTTTTCCTTGAAAGCTGATTACTTCTTTCTTTTTGTAAAAAAAAAAAATTAATTAATTAATTTGGCTCTCAATGAAATCCATCATACAGATCATTGAGCCATTTTGATGCAGGAATTGCTTGTATCCTTTTATTCAGTAAGCTGGTCACTGATTTTGTTTTTTTGTTTTTTTCTTTAATGATATGTCACTCTTCCCAAAAACGATTGGTCTTATTGAACACTTGAGGATGCAAAATTCGTGTCTCCCATCCAGTGGTGGAGCCACATAGGCCTTTGGGGGTGCCGTGGATTTTAAAAAAAAAAATTTCCCAAAAATAAAAAAAAATAAAAAAATTCCCAGGATGCTGCTGTGTATGGTAAACTTTAATAATGCCAAAACTTATTACATATGTATGGTAAGCAAAAAAAAATTCCTTATCTAATACATATGTATGTTAAACTTTAATATTCATATGATTGTTTATTTTGTTGTTTAATGTTTATAAATGTTTATTGTCTCTTACGAGGTCGTGATTTAACCTGAAAATTTTAGGTTCATGAATAAATTAAACTTTAGGTTTATGAATTGATTGATTTGACTTGCTGAGAGCTTCAATTTATATTTGGTACTTGATGATTATGTACTTCTAAGATACTGTAAAGTGCAGTTCTAGACTTTTTTTTTTTTTTTTGATATATATAGTGCCGACATGTTACATTACTAATATATCAATTTGAGCACATATTTATGAACTCTTATAGATATTTTTTGTGATGCATATATTATGTGAATTATCAAATTTTTAGGGTGGAGAAAATTTTAGGACGCAAAAAAAATTTTAACGGCACCCCTAATATGAATTGTCTGGCTCCGCCACTGCTCCCATCTGAGACTTATTTGGACACTTACGTAGATTTTTGCCTTCAGTTACCTGAACAAGTGCAGATTTTCTTGCTTTTTTTTTTCCTTCATCAACAAAACAAGTGTAGAATTATAAGTATGTGATTTATCTTCGTCAAGAACTTGTTCATAGTTTAAGTTTCATTATTCTTTTACTCTTTGGATGAGTTTTTGAAAATTGTTTCCTGTTTTGGGTTTTGAAAATTGTTTTCAGTATTTAAAAATTGAAAAGTGTTTTGTGGAATCCGCATCTAAAAACTTTTGGATATTATATTTGAAAAGTATTTCTAGAAGAAAAAACTGAAAAGTGTTTGGATGTAATATTGAAAACATGTTTTCAAAACAAAAAGGGGAAATTACTAAATCCATCACTGAGTTTCCATTTTTATCTTGAGTATGGAACCCTCTTGTACTTTACTCGATTTTGACTTTTAAACCAGGGTTTTAAATTTTGCAAATTGTAGAGTTTACAGTCATTTAAATCTGAGACCTTCGTGATCTTTCTGTCAAATAATTTTTCGATTTTCAAAAAAGAAGATTAAATACAATTATACCCGTATAAAAAATTTTAAAAGGAAAAAAGAAAGAAAAGAAGAGGCTAGGTTATGGCCTGGCCATGGTGGCTAGGTAACTACAGTGGTTGGGTTATGAGTATGACTTGACCATGGTGGCCAGGTAACCACAGTGGTCGAGCAACCCAACCATGGTTGCAGCTAGGTCGTGGGCAGCCACTGTGGCTGGGTGACCCAATGTATCTAGCCACCACCTAAGGCTCGATTTCCCAGCCATGGCCATGTTGGGTTGCCTAGTCGCAGGTGGGAAACCTAGCCAGCACAACCTTTTTATCTTTTCTTTTCTATATATATATATATATAGGAGCATAACATTGTTTTCAAAGGTGTTTTTCACTTCTTCTTTTTCTTTTTTTTTTTTTTTTTGAAAACTAAGCATGTGATTTGAAAACATTCTTATATGAAGGTGGGGGAAGTTTTCTAAAAGTTTTTTTTTTTTTTTTTTCTTAATCTGTGTTATGTTTTGAAAAGTGTTTTAGAAAACAAAAACTGAAAAAATTTCTGTGGGGATCACTTCTGGAAAATTGTTTGGATAACTAATGTCTGAAAAATGTTTTATGCTGTTTAAACAGCGAACCAAACAAGGTGTAAATTTCTAGTTTTGTTTTTAGTTTCACCTTGAAACTTGTGTCTTTTATAAGAAGTTTAAAGCACCAATAGTACTAGGGTCAATTTTGAAAACATACAAACAGTTAAGTGTTTTGAGAAGTTGTTAATCTTAAGCTTTTTAGATAATGTGCTAACTCAAATTATGACTGCAGGGGAATCGAGCCATCTGTTTCGGCATCTGAAATTAAGAAGGCCTATAGGAAAGCTGCACTTAGACATCATCCTGATAAGGTTTCAAAATTTGCTGATTCATTTACTTATTAAAAAAAAGATGCTGATTTATTTCCGTGCTTACTGTTAGGTAATTTTTTAAACAAGTCCTTTCTCCATGTAGGCTGGTCAATCCCTGGCAAGAAGTGATAATGGTGATGACAAGCTGTGGAAGGAGATAGCAGAAGAAGTTCACAAGGATGCTGACAAACTCTTTAAAATGATTGGAGAGGCATATGCGGTACTTTCAGATGCTACCAAGGTGTGACATGCATATTATCATTATGCAGTCTGTTTCTCTTTCCTTGGCTAAAGTTTTGAAGAGTTTGACGCTTCTTACTAACTTCTTTTTTCCTTGATTTTTCTTGCATAGAATATCCTGTTATGAAATGTTTAACTACTACTAAGAAAATGTTGTTAAGTCGGTCCTAAATGTGACTTTGCAACTTCGCAGGGATGTTGTATTAGTTGGCTTGCTCAATTGGGCACACAACCTGAGATGCTTTTCTTGGCACTAAATACAAAGTTGCTCTCACTTGGATGAGAAACGAAATTCTATCTCTGGCCATTTGGGATGCAAAAAAAAATTTTAAAAGAAAAGCTGGATTGGAAATTAGAAATAAATGGTTAAGGACAAAAAACATGACAACTTTGAGGAGTAGTAAATGACTTATGAGAACCTTATCAAAAAGTTAATGGTGTTTAGGAACAATACTTCGAACAGGACTAGAAATTTATATAGAAGCTACACCTTGATATTTTCTGAGAATTTGAAGTTGTTAGAACTTACTTTCTTATTATCTGGTTGTCTTCATTTTTTTAATACACACTGCAGTAGTCATATATGTGTGTGTGCACATGCCACAAATTGCTCCAGAATTGGTATTATGAGAGCAGTGCTTATTATGTAAAACATGATGATGATATATAACAAGCATACTTGCATGCAACCTTTTTTTCTTTTCTTTTCTGTTCCATATCTCTCTGAGCTTATCGTGTTGCCTCCACGCACTTCTGCTCCTCTCCAGGTTTATACACGTCGGCCACTCCCATTAGCTCCTGCACCTCCACCATCATCCGTCCCGTCTTCGGATCCGCTGCCACCTACATTTGATTCCTTGCCCATTGCCCTACGTCACCAAACACCACAGACCAGGCCGGCCAAACACCACGCCGACCACCATCTACCCTTAATCACGATTTGTGGGCATGAAGCCCATTTTCCAGACTGCAGTAGAACCAATAATAGAGAAAATAAAAGAAAAAAAAATGATGAAGGAGTGGGTATATGGATAATGTTATGGCTCTAATACCATGTTAGTTTGTATGAGAGAAAAGAATAGAAGAAAAGTAGAGAAAGAATAGAAGAAGAATAGGGGAGGCTGCGTATTCACCCTACAGCTACTCTCCTCTCAAACATCATATATATATAAGTCCAACATAGAATACAAAGACCAAAATACCCATAACCTATTAACCCTAATACACCTTTCTAACACTAACCAAAATAATGTTGGAACCAGTTCAAGCGCATTGTATCTTATATAAATATACCCACAGGTGTTGTTATATTGGATTTGAATCAGATTTTGGATCAATCTATATTGATTGATTGCCTTTATTATTTTGTTGCTAGAAAATACTACTACTGGTTTTGGAATTCCAAATCATTCCTGCAGGAGGTTCATACCATTTTCTTAACTCTTTAACGACACGAAAAACCATTGTTCAACTCTTAGAAACATGAAAAAACCAAAGGGTCTCTGCCCTTTCATCCCTTGGATAGATAGAGAGGGAGGGCAGGGCAGAGGTCTTTGGTATCTCCTCCAGTCTAGAATTAGGCCTCACAATCACTAGCCAATATGTTTTTCTCTCGTGCCTTTGTTATAGTTGACTTGTTTGACAATATTGTCTTTGGTAGAAGAGCTTATTAGGGTTAATATGTTATGTGGGTATGTTGGTCTTTGTGTTCAAGGTTACAATATATATAGTGTTCAAGGTTACAATATATATATGAGAGAGAGAGGAAGGCTACGTGAAAAATATGAACGTGCCTCCTCTGTTTCTCTCCCATTTTTCATGAAATCTCTCAATATGGTATCAGAGCCAAAAATCTTGAAATTGAACCTTGACTCCGTCAAATGAACCCCCATTTAAATTAAATATTCCACGCGTTGGGTCTTACCTATTATAAGGGAATTTGAGCCCACATGTGAGGGGAAGTGTTAAAGTAATGATTAAGTGATTAAATTTATCTCTTCCTATCAACTTAAACTTTTGAAATAACTAATAGTTTAACGGTCTCAAAAGGCACCATATTCTAAGAGCTTAAATAAATCCTCCTCTGTCTGTTGTAGGTCAAGCACCCCTCATTTCCCTTCTTCTAACTCTGATTATAAGGGGTTTGAGCTATAGATGCTTTTTGACCAATAGCAACATTAGAACATATCAAATTTTGCCCCTGTTAATTGAAAAATCGTATATGAGGCTAGGGCTATTTTACCGGTCTGTCCGTCCCCCGTAATTAATTCTCATTGACCACGTCCGATGGTGATCATCAAATCAATGGCAATAAACCTTGTTTGAAGAGGCTTAAAATGGATCATCTCAAAATAATACCAGGAGTTGAAGATATAATTAACCGAGATTCAAAAGCTGAAATTCCCCCTCAACCATCATTAGGTTTTGTAGCTGGGGCATTTATAACACAACCTGAATAAACCTCACTTACTGGTATATGATATATAAAAGGAAAATCAACTAATATACTAAACAGGTTTGGATCAGTTCACATGTATTCTCTCTGTAGAATAATGTGGGCCTCCTCGATGCTCTTTTGTCCTTAAGGAACCTGTAAAGTGGAAGATTTAATTGCTTGACGAATGAACTGATCACCTGTTCACAGGATTTAAGTTATTAATATTATGTTTAGGTTCCTTTTCTTTTCTGTTACTGTCTGCCTTTTCTTTACTTTGTATAATAATCGTTAAACCAAGTCCTATTATTTTGTTATTAATTTTTTCAAACTCGACAATCAAATTTGGCTTTTATTTGGGCAACTACTATTTTTCGCAGCGTTCACGGTATGATGCCGAAGAAGAGATGCGGAATGCCCAAAAGAAGCGCAATGGAAGCAGCACATCTAGAACTCATACAGATGCCCAGTGTTATCCCCATGAAAGAAGCAGCACTAGGCGGCAATGGAGAGATGTCTGGAGATCATATGGTAATTCATCCTTTAGAGGTTCAGAAGGCAATCAATGGGACAGGTATTCATGAAAACTGTGTGGACATGCATGATTAGATTCATCAGCAAGTCAGAGAAGGGGCTAGTCAGATGTTTGGATGCATTCTATATGTAGCTTCAGCTTAGAGGTCCAGCAGACAGGTCATTACTTCAACCACTTTTTCAGATATAGTGCCATTAGTTTTCTTCAAAAACATATAACAGATGGCCATAAGCTTGAGTGAGGGTTTTGTAGTTTGAAGGATTCATGAAACCTTTATCTAGAGAAAGAAGAAAGAAAGGGAAAGGAAGAAATAAGGAAAGAGCTCACTCTTATACAATATCTGAAAGAGAGATCTGACTGACTGTTTGAGCTGCATAAATGCATTGGTAACATGCAGAGAAGAGATGGAATGTAGCAATTCCAGGAACAAACTTATTGGCCTTGGCAGTTTGCTAGTCCTGGCTGATTCTAAACTAACAAGTGCTAAGAAAGGGATGTTCTGATTGGTCCTGAAATCTTTGGTATGCTCCTATGTGTTGGTTTTATGTTCTTTTTAAAACATTCAAGTGGGAGATAGCGCCTGCAGTATATAGTTTGATGCAACGGTTGTACATGAGTGAGAGATTTTTGATTGTATAGTTTTTGTTTATCCACAAATGAAGACCCCACCCCCTTCCCAAAAAAAAAAAAAAAGAAGTTTGGAAGGATTTTCTTCATTGCATTTTTGTTTAATTTGTTTATGGTTGATTTAAACTACTAATTGCCTAAAGAAGCTATTGGTTTATTGGTTAAGGTAGATAGTGATGGAAGTGGTGTTCAAGCCCAGATTATATGTCCTTCAGTTTTATCCAATGTCCCAAAAGGGTAAGTTTTTGTTTTGTTGGCCAAAGGAAATTGAGTAAAAGCAAAGTAGATCAATCCATCTAGACTTAATTCACTTTCCTCTTTCTCATAAAACACTTGAAATTTAATCTGGACAGTTTGAAAAATTACAACACCTAAACCAAATCCTTTTTTTCTTTTTTTTTCTTTTTTTGTTTTTTTTGGTATTTCAAATAGGTGCTTACTCACCAATTGTGTAAGGCTATAAGCCAAGCCTCAACTATTTGAAATTTTTTTTTTTTTTTGTTTTATCGAAAATAAACTAGGGTGGCAATTTTAACACGACACACAAACTCAACACAAAATTAGTTGATTAAAATCTAAGGGTCCAACTTGTTTAATTAATTGAATTGACTTAGTATTGACCTATATAGTCTAAAATTCATGCATCGACACGATCTAAACCTGACACGCAACATTAATAAAGTATGCATTCAGATATCACAGAATGTAGAAGAAAAAACAATCCGATCAGTTTTAAGGTTATGATGACACAAAAATAAAGCAAAAACCCCCTTCAACGCTTCTCATTAATGACTTCATTCAATAATTAAAACCTAAATTCATGGAATCCTCTCTCTTTAATAACAAGGATCAGAATCCTTTCCATCTCAAGGAACCATTTCACAGCGAGATTAATATGGATGCAGTCGTGTCTTTCTTTCTTTCTTTTTGTTAAGGCGGTGATTTCTGTCCCATAACCAAAGGAAAAAGAAACAGCAAGAAATGGTGGGGGGATTTAACATGTTCCTCAAATCAGATTTTTCTCAAAAGTGTTGTTACGTCAATGGGGATTTGACAAAATTCATGTATAAAGGATCAGAATTGTCTCAAAGAGTTTTCTTTATCAATGGTTTCGACATATTCTGCACTGCAAAATGTGCACTGCTCCCAAACAACTGTAACTTCAAGCACCTGAAATTCAGAAAAGGAAACTTACTGATTAGCAATTTAAAATTCACTTGATCCCATGTGGATGACACAAGAAAGCAACAGCAACATCAATTCCTCTACCTCTGCTGTATCTGGTGGAAGCTGAAAAAGAAATTTGAACTGTAATTTGAGTGTGAATCCTACACTCTCATACATATATTCCTAATCCAAACTCTTTTGGGTCTGTTTCAACCATCCATGGTGGCCTGAAGAGAAAAAAAAAATACCAAAAAGAAAATTAAAAAGAATTATCCAAAACTACAATCATATAATGAAAAAAGATGAATAAGTGAAAGTTCAATTTCTGAGAATTTCTCTTTACTTGTTCATTACAAAATTGATCGTTCCTTGTGCAGCGCGTTCGAGAAGAACTTCCCTTGCCTCAATTGCAATTCCTTCTGGCTGTAAGAGAATTTCATAAAAGGTTAACTATAGAAAAGTATGTTTTTGATCTCTAAATGATTTATTATACATACTTCTTCTGGAAACCAAACCCCAGGCTGCGTGCTGCCCTCAAGAATAGCTAAAGCAAAAGCAGCTGTTGAAGTTCCCACAGATCTGAAAGTGACGAACCCTATAGTTATGATATCTAAATTATAGAGATAGATTACTTCGAATTTTATAGGCACAATTGATACCTTGTATAAAGCAAGGGCATTTAGATATTTAAGGTTAATGACAGCAAGAATAGGCAGAGTTTTATTGACCACAATAAAATCTCTGGAAAACAAAATCTTACACAGAAAGACGCTTATGACTGAATATACCAACTACACTGCGTCCATCTGAACACTCCAAATCAACCTGATCTCCAACACCAGAAAAACAAAACAAAGCAGAAAAGCATAAGTGATGACCAACTTGTATTAATGGTTTAACATATTATAGTAAAAGGAAGAGAATTTCCACCACTTCCTTTTACACTAAAAAGAAATTGAAAAGTGTAAACTAATAATAAAGTATAAGCCATTATAATTTCTCAGTAATTATATCTCACCCTCATTGATACACGCTCTCCAGCAATCCTATCAACTGATCGGACTACAGGGTCAAACAATTGAACTAATTCTTGAACTTTGCTCCTGTCTCTCAAAAACTCCTGCAGGACTCAAATTGCATGGGCTTATTAAATGGAGCCAAAAAGCAAGGTAGTCAGGTACTCAGGTGATTCATCAAATTACTGAGCCCTTTGTCTCATAGTACTTAGTAGCTTGTTCAGATCCTTCACATGCCGCAAAGAAACCAATTTTACAGCACTGTACAAAGTATTATATTAAAATCAAGTAACTATCATTTACTGCTTATTAACTTCTAGGACTTAATAGTTAATTACAGCAAGTAAATTATCTTGTTATCTAACTATAATTCCCAAGAGCGTGGTATTGATAGTGCTGGCTGAAAGATGTTAATTTTACAATGATCTAACAACCTAGATATAAATACTCAAATGAAAAATCAGACACCAAGACCAGTATCAGCAACTTAAATTGGGCAGCTTAAAAACAAAAACAGAAGAAAAGCAACCCTTAGTAATGTAAGAACATACCGCAGGAAGAAGATTTGTCATGGCTTCCATTCCCCAATTCCAGAAGAATGGAGCAGTTCCAAATCGAGCACTGACAGTTGGTACTCCAAGGACCTCATGAGCACTTCTTACTTCAGGCAAATTCCTGGGAAGAATAAAGAGGAAAAGAAGATTCTATTGAATAGAAACGTGATTGGAGAAAAAGAAGCTTCAAAGCATTTGCATCGAGCAGATATACAGAAAGCAACTAGTTCCATCAAAACAGCATTTATCTGTAACCCATAAATAATTAAAAACAGACCCAAGCTCATATTAATGAAAGATGATACGACACGAAGAAAGGGAATGTTAATTACAAATGATTTTATGAAATTTACTAATCCGCTTGCGGTCTACATCCTTGTTGGACACCATATTTTGTAACTCTTTTAGCTAGCCTATAACAAAAAAAAGCTCAGCTTGGATAGGGACCATTACGTTACTCAGAAGTCAGCTTTTAGTATGGACTCAGGAAAGAGGCTTATTAAGTTTTTTTTTTCATTTAGGTTTGTCTCTCTTTCTTTGCTAAATATATACAGGCCAAAAACTAGGACTTTGATGGAAATTATGCATGAAAAAACTCTCTCATTAAGCATGCAAATTCACTGCTTTCAAAGCTTTTTGTTTCTAAGAGAACTTACAACAGGTAAACATCTCTCTTTCCAATTCCTTTTCCAAAGTCAATGTTGACCATTCCACTATAAGGCTTCAGTTTGATCACTTCTCCTGATTGAATAATAGTCAACTACCATAGTTAGCATCAAAAGCAAAATGGTGAGCCATCTAAAGAGAAAAGGAATAGCTTATTTATAGAATGCCGATGGAACTAACCTTTATTATATGCAACCACTTCTTCTCCAAGAAGTAAAAAGCTAGTAGCTAATATAGTTGGACCGGCACCACCACTACCTGCTGTGTAGTAGTAGAATCTGAGACATAGCATATTTGCGAGTAAGTTGTCAAAGAAAGAGGAAAAAAGTGGTTTGAGCTTTTTGGACCCAACCTATGGTTGTTTAGCATACAAGAAAATCAGTATGCATTTCATGTCATAATTGAATTTCAAATCAAATAGTAGTGGAGAGTGGTTACCGTAGTCTCTCTGGCTCAGCCTCACTTTCATTTCTTGAAACACGAACTAGCTCTGCTGCCATCACTGTCATAATAAAGGTGGGAAGGGTTAGTATTTATCATGAAGGACCCCTGTAGCATACAAGAGAAGGTTTTCATCTTTCACACAAAACATAATTTGGCATAACTTCAAAACTAAAGTGCAATCTTAGAATGTACATTGTGCCCTTGCATAGGTTGTCCCAAGTCCAAATGAAAGAGAAGGGAAGGGTATAAGAACCCTTTATATATTAAAAAACTCCCAAATAATCATAATTAACTGGATCGATAATTATTGAGCTTAGATTAGCTGAGTTATACCTTTAAGATACAACTCATTTTAAATTGACAAACCCCACTTGTCTAAGAAACATTTGTTTTTGCCATTCAGCTTCACCTAGAGCCCATATAGGGACAGATATGAGAGGTGCACATAAAAAATAGCATGTCTCATCCAAGAAAGCTCAGAATGCAGTGCATGTTAACTTTTAAACTTGGCTTTGTCAGAGAGGAGATCTGACTCCAACACAAGCTGCTTAATGCCAAGCCAAATCATGGGACACACAAAACCTAGATGATTATATAAAAGAATGCCTCAGAACCATGTGTGAGACGTATGGCCCTGAAGCCTTGTATATGAGATTATAATCTTTCATTCACTATATGACAAAAATACTATTAGTTCTTATCTTCATCAATGAAATTTGCTCAGTTTTATTCATTGGCAAGAGTATGTATTATAAATGTATGAAAACTATGGACTACATCACAAGAATGAATGTGACAGAACCATTGCTCACTCCTGGGTAAATTCCGCCTGTTGTTATAGCTGGAACATTTGCAGCTACTGCACTACTCTTGAAGGATTTAGCACGCCATGCATAGGTTGTGTCATCACAAACATCAAGATAGGCTGTCTGAGGAAAGATTGAAAAACATTATCTGAGTTAATCCTATCATCCATTACCCACAAAATTTACCTAGATAAGTTTTATGTATGTGTGTGTTTGTTAGTATGCGCATGTTGTGTATGTGCCCAATTATTACCACTGACCAAATACACAGGCTTCAGAACAAGTTAGGTTTTTTAATGTAGTAATTACCTTTCCCTCACCTTGGTATGTATGGCAGCTTCCAGTACAGTGCACTTTTCTGCCTGTTGGAAAGGTCCAGCCGTATGAACTACAAGATCCACATCTGCTGAGAAACTGGCAGAGTTTGAGTTTTAACACTAATGAGATGCTTAAGGGAGATCATTACAAGGTATTAACTATAACTTGCTATTTGTTTTAAAGACTGAAAACAAGATCCCAAGCTGATAATATTTTATCATTTACTCTATCTAGACCTATATGGCTTATGGAACCAAAAAAAAAACCAAAACTTTATAGAGCTGAGTAGGACAGAGGAACTAATCCTAGTATAACCTCGGACAGAATAGATTATCAGCAACCTAAGTTCGATAATACCTTATATAATGCAGTAGTAAGAAATCATGTAAAGCCCATTTATAAGACACCATAGAGTACTAGTTCAACGAATAAAACCTGCCCATAAAATATTTAATTAAAATAAAAGATTGAAATTGGTTACCACTACATACCCTCTAAAGCCGCTTCGAGGGATTTTACATTGTCAATGTTGACCTCGGAAAACTCAGAGTTTCCCCCTAGTTTAGCCACCATAGAAGCACCTTTTTCCCTGCCATAGGAACCAATTTACACAATTCAGCATCTCTGTTCATGCAATTAGATTTTCTCGGGAAACAAGCAAGAGTGAGAGAATCTTTGGTTTGACCTGTTGCGACCGGCAATGATGATGTGGAGGTCGGGGCGGAGGTTGGAGAGCGCGATGGCGGTGGAGCCTCCGACCCGACCTGTTCCTCCCAGCACTAAAACGCGCGCGTTCCTAGACTTGTCTCTGTATTCGCTCTGGTCTTCCTTCGTAGCGCTACACCTCAATGGCACCAAATGGAAAGGAGCCCGCACCGCCATGACCCGACCCGTTTCGCGCTTCTCTCTGTCTCTCTGTGGAGAGAGACGACTCTTATCTATCTGGCTCGCTATCGGTTTGTCGATGATGATGACGTGGCACCATACGCGCCTAAATAAATAAAAAAGAAACAAAATTCAAATTTTCACCGAGAAATTTAGCCGTTAAATGAAATGGCAAAAATGTAATTTGCTCGAACTTGTTGATACGTTAGTATCTACACTATTACCTAAAAAGGACAAAGGTTAACCGGAACTAATGTGTCTTTATAAACGACTCACTCATTATATGTTTGTTAGACATCTTCCTAACATGGGATTGAAGTGTTACAATCTCTTCTCCTTAAATTTTGACGTCTAGTACTCCAATACAGCAATACCATAAGGCGTTACTAAATTGTTCTGATACTATTTGTAACGATGAGAAAAAATGCTAGCTATATAGGAGTTATAACTTCAAAATGACTAATCAATTTGGATAAGATCTATTATTATTTATGAAGTCCGTCCCATCTAATAAAAAATTAATGTAAAACTTAACATTCATGATTCATAAATACTTTTATAAACCTCCCATTTTATATAAGTTACTCATTTTCCTAACTTGAAATTGGGGTATTAAGTGGAGTGAACTTGAGATTGGGGCATTAAACGGAGTGAAAGATGACGGATGCAAATCAAATTGGCCACTCACCAATTTTTTCACAATACACTAGTGCACCAACAGTTAATTTAAATGTAAAAATTATTTAGATAATTTTATTACTTAATTGTAAATGTAAAAATAAAATTAATTATAATTTTTTTTTTTTAAGGAGAGACTATATATATATATATATATATATATATATATATATATATATATATAATAGGGAATGAAAGATAATTATGGTTAGTGGTTATTGACTAAAACTGTTAATCGTAATCGCCTAAGTAGTTAACCGACGGTTAGCAGTTATTAATTGCTAACCACCTTTAAAAAAAAAAAAAGAGAAAAACAAAAACAAAAATGACGTCGTTTCATGTATGTGTATATATAGGTAGATAGCGGTTTTTCTAAATCTTATAACCGCTAGCCGCACGGCCCTAGGTAGTTAGCAATTTTTTATAACCGCTTTTAAAAGCTGTTAAGTGGTTAACGGGCAGTTATTAATCACCGGTTATTTCAGCCCTAGATTTTAGTCCCATAACCAAAGCAAAAAGAAACAGCAAGAAATGGTGGGGGTTTAACAATTTCCTCAAATGAATAAAGAATCAGAATTTTCTCAAAAGTATTGTTAGGTCAATGGTAGCAAGAATTGTCTAGGGGGATTTGACAAAATTCATGAATAAAATATCAGAACCGTCTCAAGAGTTTCTTTGGCAATGGTTACCACATATTTTGCCTGCAAAATGGGAAATGCTCTCAAAAAACTCTTAACTTCAAGCACCATCAATTCCTCTACCTCTGCCTGCCTGCTGTATCAAGTGGAAGCTGAAAAAGAAATTTGAACTGTAATTTGAGTTGGAGTCCTACACTCTTGGGTCTGTTTCAACCATCCATGGTGGCCTGATTACAAGAAAAAAAAAAAAAAAAAGGAGAAAGAAAAAAGAAACATTATCCAAAACTAGAATGATATAAAGAAAAAAGATGAATAAGTGAAAGTTCAAGTTCTGAATCAGAATTTCTCTTTACTTGTTCATTACAAAATTGATTGTTCCTTGTGCAACACGTTTGAGAAGAACTTCCCTTGCCTCAATTGCAATTCCTTCTGGCTGTAAGAGAATTTCATAAAAGGTTTAACTATAGAAAAGTAATGTTTTTGATCTCTAAATGATTTATTATACAATATACCTCTTCTGGAAACCAAACCCCAGGCTGTGTGCTTCCCTCAAGAATAGCTAAAGCAAAAGCAGCTGTTGCAGTTCCCACAGATCTGAAAGGAATGAACCCTATAGTTATATATTATCAATTTTATAGGCGAAATTGATATCTTGTATATATAAAGCAAGGGCTTTTAGATATTTAAGGTTAATGAATCTTACACAGAAAGGCTCCTATGACTGAATATACCAACAACACTGTGTCCATCTGAACACTCCAAATCAATCTGTTCTCCAACCCCAGAAAAACAAAACAAAGCAGAAAATTATAAGTGATTATTTAACAAATTATAGTAGAAGGAAGAGAATTTCCATCACTTTCTTTTACAGTATAAAGAAACTGAAGAAGTGTAAACTAATCATAAAGTAAAAGCCATTATAATTTTCTCGGTAATTGTATGTCACCCTCATTGATAAACGCTCTCCAGCAATCCTATCAACTGATCGGACTAGAGGGTCAAGCAATTGAACTAATACTTGGACTTTGCTCCTGTCTCTCAAAAACTCCTGCAGTACTCAAATTACATGGGCTTGATATAAATACTCAAATGAAAAATCAGACACCAAGGACCAGTATCAGCAACTTAAAAACAAAAACAAAAGAAAAGAAGAAGAAAAACAAGAACATACAGCAGGAAGATGAGTTGTCATGGCTTCCATTCCCCAATTCCAGAAGAATGGAGCAGTTCCAAATCTAGCACTGACAGTTGGTACTCCAAGGACCTCATGAGCACTTGTTACTTCAGGCAAATTCCTGGGAAGAATAAAGAGGAAAAGAAGATTCTATTGAATAGAAAAGAAGCTTCAAAGTATTTGCATCTATACAGAAAGCAACTAGTTCCATCAAAACGGCATTTAACTGTAAACCATAAATAATTAAGAACAGACCCAAGATCATATTAATGAAAGTTGATTCGAGGAGGAAAGGGAACGTTAATTACAAATGATTTTACGATTAACTCTCTCATTATGCATGAAAATTCACTGATTTCAAAGCTTTTTTTTTTCTAAGAGAGCTTACAACAGGTAAACATCTTTCTTTCCAATTCCTTTTCCAAAGTCAATGTTGAGCATTCCACTATAAGGCTTCAGTTTGATCACTTCTCCTGATAGAATAGTCAAATGGTGAGCCATGTAAAGAGAAAAGGAATAGATTATTCTTGGAACTGACCTTTACTATATGCAACCACTTCTTCTCCAAGAAGTAAAAAGCTAGCAGCTAACATTGTTGGACCTGCACCACCACTACCTTCTGTGTAGTAGTGGAATCTGAGACATAGCATATTTGCGTGTAAGTTGTCAAAGTAAGAGGAAAAAAGTGGTTTGAGCTTTAGGGTCTGTTTGGGATTGCGTTTAAGGGGCCTAAAAGTGCTTTTAACACTCAAAAAGTTCGTTTGAAGAAAAAGTACTCGTTTGGTAAAAAAAAATTAAAAGCGCTTTTAAGGATCCAAAAAGCTTAAAAATGGTCAAAACGCACTTTTGACAAAAGTTTAAAAATGAAGCTTTTGCCAAAAAATACTTTTTAACTTAAAAGTTCTATTTCTCAATCGCAATCTCAAACATGCTCTTAAGCATACAAGAAAAACAGTACGCATTTTATGTCATAATTGAAGTTGAAATCAAATAGTAGTGGAGAGTGATTACCGTAGTCTCTCTGGCTCAGCCTTGCCTTCATTTCTTGAAAGGCGAACTAGCTCTGCTGCTATCACTGTCATAGGAAAGGTGGGAAGAGTTAGTACCATACAAGAGAAGATTTTCATTTTTTTAAGATGAATGAGTAATTTCATTAAGAACAAAACACAAACCAAACAACATCTCAACCAGTTACAAGCCGTTACAAAAGGCTAAAAACAAAACAAACCAAACCAGGAAACTAAACACCTGCAGAAACAGCAGCTACAAAAGCAATTCTGCAGGTAAGTTCCATAAGGAACATAAAAACAAGATTCTCCCTAGTTTTCATGTTTGACACAAAACATAATTTGGCATAACTTGTAAACTAAAGGGCAATCTTAGAATGTACATTGTGGCTTTGCATAGGTTGTCCCAAGTCCAAATGAAAGAGAAGGGAAGGTGACATGGGTACTGCAATAAGAACCCTTTAATTTATGACAAAAATACTTTTAGTTCTTATCTTCATCAATGAATTTTGCCCAGTTTTATTCATTGTAACTAAAGAGTGTATGTGTTATAAATGTGTGAAAACTATAGACTAAATCACAAGAAAGAATGTGACAGAACCATTGCTCACTCCTGGGGAAATTCCGCCTGTTATTATAGCCGGAACATTTGCAGCAACTGCTCTAGTCTTGAAGGATTTAGCACGCCATGCATAGGTTGTGTCATCACAAACATCAACATAGGCTGTCTGAGGAAATATTGAAAACATTATCCATTAGCCACAAAAGTTACCAAAATACAGAGATTTCAGAACAAGTTAGTAGTAGTTACCTTGGTATGTATGGCAGCTTCCAGGACACTGCACTTTTCTGCCTGTTGGAAAGGTCCAGCAGTATGAACCACAAGATCCACATCTGCTGAGAAACTGGCAAAGTTTGAGTTTTGACACTAACTTAAGGGAGATCGTTACAAGTAATTGAGTTTTTTTAAAAAAATGCACAATTTTAAAGGCTAAAATGTGATTTTACCAAACGTTTCACTGCATTTTTAAAAATTAAGTAGTTTTTAAAATCGCAAACTTAAACGGAAGCTTTGTAACATTTGTAGAACCTAACCCTACCACGTGGAATATGAAATATTTAACTAAAATAAAATGTATTACACGTGTAATATGAAATATTTACCACTACATACCCTCCAAAGCCGCTTCCAGGGATTTTACATTGTCAATGTTGACCTCGGCAAAGTCAGAGTTACCCCCTAGTGTAGCCACCATAGAAGCACCTTTTTCCCTGCCATGGGACCCAATACAGACAATTCAGCATTCCTGTTTCATGCAATTAGATTTTCTCGGGAAACAAGCATATGGGTTTGAGAGAAACGTTTTGTTTGACCTGTTGCGACCGGCAATGATGATGTGGAGGTCGGGGCGGAGCTTGGAGAGAGCAATGGCGGTTGAGCCTCCGACACGACCCGTTCCTCCCATCACTAAAACGCGCACGTTCCTAGACTTGTCTGTGTATTCGCTCTGGTCTTCCTTCGTAGCACTACACCTCAATGGCAACAAATGCAACGGAGCACGCGCCGCCATGACCCGACCCGTACAGAGCACAGTCAGCAAGTGATGAAAAACAGAGGATTAAACTCCTCCCTGCAACTGCCCCTAATCAATGCAGCTTACAGAAAATTCACAAAACTAGCCGTTACAATTACTGTTCACGTTGAAGCAAAGGCCTGCAGACTCCCCTGTGTTCTGGGAAGGAAAAAAATGGTCTTTGAGCGAGTGAGAGAGAGAGAAACAGAGGCGGGAGAGCAGATTTGTTTTGGAGTGAAGGAGAAAGAAAATATTAAAAAAAACACTGTATCCGTGAACAACGCCGCATGTGGCGTTATACATGTGAGTTTTTTTTATATTATTATTATTATTATTATTATTATTTTATAATGCAGAGTCTGGGATTTCTCACCATCTTTGTTAGACTTCGTTAACGATGTGATATTTGGGAAAAAGTATAAGCTTTGTTTGACTTTTCCTTACACATTAGACCCACAATAGGATTCAAGAGGAGAACAATGGAACATTGACATGGGATGAATTCTCTGCGTTGGCCAACAAGAAGATCGGAGGATCCAGGTAAACAAACCCAAAGAAGAGGATCATTTATGGACAAATCTCTCAATCTCATTCTTTCTCTCTTGCTCTCGCCGTGCACAAGGAGATGATAGTTGTGGGTATGAGTACTGGACATTGATTTTGCAGGAGGGGATGACTATGAGTGTTGCTTTTTGACAAACGTGAAGATGATGGCAAAAATGTAATTTGCTCAAACTTGTTGAGGTTGTAGTACAGTATGTACTCTATAGATTCCCCCCCCCCCCCCCCCCAAAATGTTTTTAGCAAAAAAATATTTTTTTTAAATAGAATTTTCTAGAAAAACATTTTTTAGTGTTCATTCAATCGTATTAAATTTTAAATTACAAAAATGTCCTGGTCAGATTTTGGTGGGTTTCTGCTAGCGTTGGTGGGGTTCTAATCGGGTCCTAGCGATGTCCTAACTGGATCATGACGGTATCTCAGTTGGCTCATGACGATGTCCTAGTTGAGTTTATCAATTTGAAAATGAAATGATCAAACTTAAAAAATGGTTTACGATTTTAAAAAATAAAAACAATTTTTCTAACATCAAATAGGCTTTTTTATCAAACCAAAAATATTTTCGGTTAGAATGTCCGCTCTCCAACTTTTTCATAATACTCTAGTGCATCAAATTTGATTTTTTTTTGTTTTAATTAAATTTGATATGTATATTTTTTTAATAAGGTGAGACTATTTGCTTAGGCTTGTTATTGAAAATTGTGCAAAATGTAACAGTAAATCTACTCAAGAACAAAGAATTGAATGGAAATGAGAAAAGAATGAGAAAGAATTTCTTTATTGAATTAAATGGCCGGTTTGAAATGGTTAGTCTCCTAAAAACTAAGCATTTCGAGGATTTTTAGACCTCCAAGGTTCACAAGGAAAATTTTACAAATCTTTTGATACCTTTACAGTTATTTGAAGAGTCTTATATAGACCCAACTCTAACTATTTGGGCCAACTAAGCTTAACTAACAACTAATTTAATAACAAAAATGGGCTATATTATCTATCTACTTTAAACTATTACACAAAAAAACTGTAGTAATGGTGGGCTATAATATCTATCTACTTTAACCTGCTACACAAAACTGTATTAATTGTGTTTGGTGAATCTCATAGATGAATTACTTTTTTCTTTCCTTTGTAATTAAGTGGCCGGCATTGCCACACAAGTGCGCAAGCGAGTTTTGAGCCTTTGGCGACTTGCCTTTTGGAAACGTACGATTTGTTTGACTTTTCTTATTCATTTGTTACTGTTATAATTGCAAAGGGCAGCTTTGACAGTTGACTATTTAACAATTATCTTTAGCCTAAAGTCTAAGGGCAGTTTTATCGGCTACCCGAGCGGCATTTGTCCCCTCTCATCCCCGTCCGGCTCCGCCGTTACAATTAGATAATCTCCTAAAATGTTTATACACAGAAAAGTTGTTTTTAATCTTTAAATGATATCGTACATGCCTTTTCTGAACCAAAACAAAAGTGTTATACATAAAAGTAAAAGTGATTTTGAGTATTTTGTGTTTAGAGTTGTGTATATTTTTTACTAAAAAGCAAAAAACTTTTCCAAAAATCATTATGCAACTGCTGAGACAAGAGGGCAAACAGTTGAACTAATTCTTGGACTTTGATTGTGTCTCTGAGATACTCTTACAAACACTCAAGTTACATCAATGGAGCCAAAAGTAAGGTGGTTGTGTGATTGTGATTGACCAAATCAGTGAGCCATTTGTCTCTTGCTTCTTAGTAGCTTGTTCAGGTTCTTTGCATGCAGCAAATCAAACAAATAATTAAGACAATCAACATTAAAAGCATATTTTGATGTAAATATATGGAGCTTGGTGGGTCTTATAGGCATTTGATTATAAGGGGGATAAAATTTCCAAGTAAAAGTTTATAAATGTTGAATTTGAGATGTACCGTTCGAATCTCCACATGTTGTTGAGTTGAATCAATTGCATTCAAAATGCGCAAAGTACCTCATTCGAACGAGATGACTTCTTTACTTGTCATCATGCGTGTGAGTGGTAAGTGAAAATCAGTAACCTATAACCTAGATCATTCACACATGCGGGATAGGTGACATTTGACACATTAAGTGTGGTTTGGCGTGTCGCGTTCGAATGACATAAAATTAAAAATATTGTTCAAACGGTACCATTTTTAACAGCATAGAATAGGGGTTGATTACACAACAAGACAAAAGGAAATTGTTTTATCCGAGCATATAAAGAGAGAGAGGCTAGATGAAGAGAATATGGGCTTGAAGAAAAAGCTTGGGTGAGGTGTTTGAGGAGTAAGAACTTGAGGATGTAAAATCTTCTACCTTTCTCTCCTTTTGATTGTATGGATTTTAAATATTTTGTTATGGATTGTGGGTGAGGTGTTTGAGGAGTAAAAACTAAACTTTCCTACCTTTCTCTCCTTTTGATTTTATGGATTTTAAATGTTTTGTTATGGGTGGTGACTACTAAAGGTTATTAGTAAGATTTTAGATGATTGTTGTATTATTATGAGGTTATGGAATAGAGTTTGAATGTTGTATGTTTAAGGTTAGGTCTTGATATATTTTGTAAAGATTTGTTTTACAAAGAAGGTATAGATTTTATGGGTTGCCGTATATATGTATTTTATTTACTAAGTCATGGACTTACTTTCCATTTACCGTTAAAAAATATTTGTTTTCCAAAGGAGCTAGCACTAGAGTTTCGCCAAGAAGATCAAAAAGAGGTAAATGCAGCAATCTAATCCAATATGGTTAATTAGTTAATGCCTTTTGAGGATCTAGCGTGACTCTTGTAGATTGCTCCTTTTTCGATGTAATGACGTAACTACTATTTTGGAAGATATGTAACTACGCTACGATTTGGATTTAGCATGCGTTTTTTATTATCGATGTATGAATTAATGTTATATCAATGAAATTGCTGGATGGTATTTGTTTAGTTGATCTGGTTGCTTTACATTTGATGGTATTTAGTTGACAAAAAAAGCCAAATTTTTTGCTACTAAATTCATATTAAAGTATAGTAGTAATTTGATGCGCTATATAGTCGCCTAGCCAATCACTGGTCACCATCTATCGTAATTTATTGTCAACAATTATATTTGGCGGTCATCTTATGTCACTGATCACTATCTGCTGTCATCTCCAACGACCCTTTGCAGTTACCGATCATCCACAAAGGGGTGGTCGGCTGTGTACCCATGTGAGAGACGATGAATACAAATAATTTTTAAGATATTTATTGTACAAGTAGCGGTATTTCGAGAAATTTAGTTAAAATCTTATTATATTATAGCTACAAAATTTGGTCATTCCGGTATTGTCGCGATTTTAGATAAATACCATTGGCTAGGTAGTTGCCTTTTTGGATGATAAGTATGTAAAGATGGAAAATAAATGATAAAGAATTTAACTGATTAAGCTTCAAGACAGCACAAAAATACCATAAAAGGTACATTTTTGATGAAGCTTTTCTTGTTGGTTAAGTGATTAAGCTGAATTTCATCTAAAATTTGGTTTGTTTCTGCCCGCATGCCGGATGAGATTTAAGAACTGTTGATTCCACCTACCAACGACACTTGCTTCCCATTGGTTTCTTCTCAAAATTCCGATAAATTGCATTCAGATATTTCTGACTTTCCCATCTTTTTCTCTCTCTCTCTCTCTGTTTCTCTCTCCCTACGACTTGCCCACTTTACCCACTTCTACAGAGAGAAAGTCACGTTCTTCCCAACTTACCCAGGTCCCATCCAGGTCCCATGTCTCTCTCTCTCTATGCACGCTAAAAGCATTTCTAGAGTGAGAGAGACACCAATTCTCTCTCTCTCTCTGGGCCCAAAAAGGTAATTCTTGACAGAGAGAAGCAAGAGCCATCTTCATTTGGGGTTCTCTTTTTTTTCGGTTTTTTTTTTTTTTTTTTTTTGCATAGATCACGAAGGGAGCTACTTTGGATGGAGTTCGTGGGGAGGACCGTGAAGAAAGCGTTCAAGGGCTTCGGGGTGTTCTCGGGGACCGTGAAATCGTACGACGCGTCGTCTGGGGTCTTCGAGATAGTCTACGAGGACGGCGATTCTGAGGATTTGGAGTTGTCCGAGGTGGCTGCGCTCTTGGAGGGCAAAGAAGAAGCCGCCGGCGGCGGCGGAGAATTGGCTCACGAGAAGCCGCGGCTCGGCCGGAAGCCCAAGAAGCGGCGTCGTATCGAGCGGAAGCGCGAGATTCGAGGCAGGTCAGGTAATGTTAGCGTGAGTTCGGTGACTGATGGGAAGGATTTGAACGAAAATTGTGATTTAAGTAATGGGTTTGGGGGGAATTTGAGAGAAAGTGTGGGGATTGGTGAGAATTCGAATGGAAATTGTAATTCAAATGGTGGGTTTGAAGGGATTTTGGAAATGGGACATGGCTTTGGGGGGAATTTGAGAGAAATCACGGAGATTAACCGGAATTTGAATATCAATGTTGAAAAAACCCTAGAAAAGGAAAGTGGGTTTGATTTGAATACTGGGTTTAATTTAAATGAAGAGGTTGATTTGAATGATGGGTGTGATGCACATTTTAAGTCTGAGGAAAATTTGAGGAAAAAGGATTGTATTGATTTGAATTTGGACGTGAATGGTGATTTTGATGAGAATTTGGGTGGAGGTGATCTGGGTTGTTCGGATTCGGGAACCGAGAAGAGGAAATGTGATTTTGATTTGAACGTGGAAGTTTATGAGGAAATTAAGGATACGGATGGTGATGGTGATGGTGGAGTAGAATTTAAGGGTACTAATTCTTCTGAGATGACTGAAGAAAGCCGAAAAGAAGAGATTGGCGGTGATGTTGAAGAAAAATGTGAGGAAGATGCTGGCTCAAATGGGTCTTTGGAGAAAGTTAATTTAGATATCAATGATGTTGTTTTGACGCAGGGTGTCAGTGGGTCCCCGGGGTCTGCAGTCAGAGATGCATCTCTAGGGTTGGCTGAAGAACCTGAGAAGGAAAATAGTGTTTATAGTGAAGATTTGAAGGCCCGTGCTTCTCTTGGTGTTGTTTTGACGCAGGGTGTCAGTGGGTCCCCGGGGTCTGCAGTCAGAGATGCATCTCTAGGGTTGGCTGAAGAACCTGAGAAGGAAAATAGTGTTTATAGTGAAGATTTGAAGGCCCGTGCTTCTCTTGGTGTTTTGGATGATGCCTGCATTAAGGATTCTAGTTCTATGGAAGTTCAGTTGAAGGATGGTCGTTCTGAGGCTGGTAGTATAGTTGTTCATGGAGACCAAGGGGACTTAGGAAGTCCATGCAAACAAGGAAGTAGCCGGAGGAAGAGAAAAAGACTATCAGATAATTTGAGATCAACCACGGAGACAGTTTTGAGGAGAAGTACTCGCAGAGGGGCTGCCCAGAGTCATGTTTCGATGATGTCATGTGCTGTCAATGATCCATTGTTATCCCCTGCAGTTAGTGCAGTAACAGAGGAAATGGGGGCAGGTTCAGGCTGTGAAGGTTCTAAAAAGACCCGTGTTCTTCCTTCAAAGCTGCAATTTCCCCCTTCTTCACAAAATTTGAATTTAGATGAAATTCCCGTTCTTGACCTTTTTGCGATCCATGCATGTTTAAGATCATTTAGTACTTTATTATTTCTGAGCCCCTTTGAGTTGGAGGATTTTGTAGCAGCATTGAGGTACAAGTCTCCTAGTAGATTGTTTGATTGCATTCATGTTTCTATTTTGCAAACTCTGAGGAAGCATTTGGAGTACCTTTCAAGTGAAGGTTCTGAATCTGCTTCTAATTGCCTAAGGTATCCTTTTCTTCCTCCCTCTTTGCTATTTTCTTATAAAGTAATTTGGTTTGGTCATACTAGTGCTTAACATTTTCTGTGTCAAATATTGATGTAGGAGTCTTAACTGGGATTTGTTAGACTTAATTTCCTGGCCCATTTTTATGGCCGAATACCTACTGATTCATGGTTCGGGATTGAGACCTGGTTATAATATTAGTCAATTAAAGCTATTTAAAAGCGACTACTACAAACAGCCTGCTTCTGTAAAGGTTGAGGTACTTCGGTGTCTGTGTGATGATATGATTGAAGTGGAAGCCATAAGGTCTGAGCTTAGTAGAAGATCTTTGGCAGCTGAGCCTGACATGGTTTTTGATCGGAGTATGAACATTGAGGTTTGCAAGAAAAGGAGAGTTACAGTAGATGTTTCTGGTGGTTCTTGCTTAACTGAGACGATCGTAGAGGATGCCTCTGACTGGAATAGTGACGAATGCTGCCTCTGTAAGATGGATGGAAACTTAATATGCTGTGATGGTTGTCCTGCTGCATATCATTCAAGGTGTGTAGGAATTACTAGTGATCTTTTGCCAGAGGGTGACTGGTACTGCCCTGAGTGTGCAATAGACAGAAATAAGCCTTGGATGAAACCTTGGAAGTCACTTCGAGGAGCAGAGTTACTGGGAATTGATCTTCATGGTCGGCTGTATTTTAGCAGCTGTGGTTACTTGTTGGTGTAAGTTTTCTCTTATAATGTTGATATAGTTAAATTGAATATGACTGCTAATCATTATTATATATCTGATGAGCCACTTCTGTTGATATTGAATTCCCAAATCATTATCTTTAATCCTTCTCATAAAAAGCCAACACTTAATTCTAGGGGTCTCTGGTTTATGACTATCAGGAAGAGGCTAGTTTTGGTAGTGAGACTGCATATGCAAATTATGTGGTAAAAATATGAACATGAAACATGCAATTTTGAGACATATGCAAAGAAAAGTTATACTTATATTCACAAGTGGTTATGATTAAGATTTTAAGAAGTTAGTTATCGAGAACTACTTGATTTCTTGAAAAAAAATACTAATCAAAGGATAATCACTTAATCAGTTATCAGCTGTTGGAGTTTTCATTGTTCTTCCGATGCCAGGACTTTGTGGGTGATTTTGTTTTGTTTTTTATTTTATTTTTTATTATTATTATTTTTTTTGTAGGGTGGATTCAAACAATAGAGTGCCTCGCTAATTTAGTTTCAGATTCCAAAACAAACTAATTTCATGTTTTGGTTTGTAGTTAGAGTGATGTTGACCCTTTTATTTTTTATTTTTTTCTTGATATTTAAGAAAAAATATGTTAATAATGAATATAAATTGGGTAAAGATATTCACCACGCCTGGCGTGCATCAACAGTGATGCACGCCAGGCACAAAATTTTTTTTTTTAATTATTTTATTATTTTAATTTTTTTGAAAAAAAAAAAAAAAAAAAATTTTGTGCCTGGCGTGCTTCACTGTTGAAGCACGCCAGGCGTGCTCCCAATCACGACTCATATAAATTATTTATCAAAAAAAAAAAAAAAAATGCTCGTTTGAAAATAAAAAATGAAGTATGTTGAATTGGGAATTTCATTTTTTTTCTTTTTATTTTTAAAACTTATATTTGGTTGGCTCATTTTTTAAGTATTACTTTTTTTGATAAGTAATCGAATTTCTTAAAAAACTGAAGGACGCACCCAAGTATACAAGGTGTATACAAAAGAAACATCTAACCTGAAAAAGATAAAAGATAAAAAAAATCAATGGAAACTAGAAATATGAAAATAATCATAGGCAGCCATCCAATGGAAGAGGGAATTAAAGAGGCCTTTAAATCTGTTATTGTCCTCTCTCTGTCTTCAAAGCTTTGGGCATTTTTTTCTCTCTCCAAATACACCACATCAAGCGTAGCGGAACCATCTTCCAAACAACATCACTTTGAGGGCTACCAAACTTCCCTTTCCAACAAGCGAAGAGATCTATCGCTTGACGAGTCATGACCCATGCTAAGCCAGACAAGTCGAAGATAGAGTTCCATAATGCACTACCTAACTCACAATAGAGTAAACAATACTAATCAACCACAATGATATGGTGCTTCCTTAAGTTATCCAAAGTGAGGATCTTACCTAAAGCCGCCGACCAAGCAAAGAAAGCCACTCTCAAAGGGTCCTTACTCAGCCAAATACACCTACAAAAGAAAAGAGTTCTACCATGGGGATTAAGACATTATAGAACAAGCTAACCTCAAACCGTCCTCTCTTAGAGGGGATCCAATAAAGCTTGTCTACACCATCTTGTCTCAATTTGATAGAGTATAGTTGATCGAAGAATGAAGTAAAGAATTCGAACTCCTCATCATACACTCTCTAACAAAATTAGCATTCAACTGAGAAGAGCCATTGGAGAACTGAAGATCTGCCACGGAAGCATCCCTAAGATAGATATGCTCCTTGGGCAACACCCTGAGATAGATATGCTCCTCGAGATCAATAGCCCTTAGAATCTTCGGGATGAGAGCAATGAAAGTGGCATTTAGATTCCCTTCAAACTTGCCTCTAGCATGGAAGTTGTAAAAGACTTTTATAATATCTTTCTTCCAAGCATCCCATCAAGCTTGGAAGAAAGCCATAGAGTAGCCATTAGGAACCGGGGCCTTATCACTATTCATAACTTTCACAACGTCCCAAAACTCCCTTTCCTCATATGCTCTCTCCAATCAATTAGGCTCAAGCTTGCCAATGGAATCAAAAGAAAGGTCGTCCAAAATTGCCCAATGTACTCACTAATTTCACCCTGGTTCGTAGAGATTGTACCATCCACTGGCAAGGATTCGTTTAAGCATTATATGATGTGCATCTTCTTCTGCTCCTACTAAACATTAATTTTTCTTAAAAATATAAACTTTATCTGTTTCATGATGAACAATTTCTTATGCCACTCTTGATCATTCTGATATATTCTTGCTTCAATATATCTGGATTTTGAACTTGCAGGTCAGAGTCATGTGACACTGAATCCTTGTTCAGTTACTACCACAGAGATGATTTGAACGCTGTTCTTGAAGTGCTGAAGGCTTCAGAAGTTTCCTATAGTGGTATATTAATGGCTATCTACAAGCACTGGGATATCTCTTTGAGCTTAAATGGAGCTAATAATTTGGATTCACTGAACAATTCTATATGCTCAGACATTCTTACAAAGGGACAAAACCCAGCTCTTCCAATGCCCCCGGCACCATGGACATCTGCAGAAACGAATATTGTTAAGAATGAAACTGATGAATCAAGAAAAGTGGAAGAAAACTCTGTTAGTGGATGTTCTGGTCATCTTGGCTGTGAGGTTTCCAAGTCTTTGAACTTATTAGATTCAATGACTGCAACGGAAAGTCCATATATAACTTCAGAAGGATCCGCTGGAACCACGCAAATGAGTCTAGACATTCAGAATTTTCAAAATCATGGACGCCATGATTCAAATAGAGCCGCTGAGTTCTTAGGTCATTCTGAAATACCTGGAAAAATCCCATCTCTTGGAGACAGTTCTTTGTCTACCAGCATAGATGTCAGACGAGAAAATAATACGGAATCTGCAGGTCCTGGCTGTTACTCCTCTGCTATAACCTCTAGAAAAGGGGACACATCACAAGTGAATGGTGGGATTGGCTACATGAACTATTACAGTTTCGCTCAAACTGCCTCATCAGTTGCGGAGGAATTAATGCGTAAATCATCAGACAAAATTGATCAAAACTCTATAATGTCAGAGGAGGATATAGTTTCAGCTCAAATGAAGGCCATTTTGAAGAAATGTACCAAGTTTTATTGGCCAAATATTCAGAACCCAAATGTAAATGCTAGGAAAGAGAAGTGTGGGTGGTGCTTTTCTTGTAAATATGCAACTGATGACAGAGATTGCTTGTTTATCATGTATTTGGGGCCTGTTCAGGAAGGTCCCAAAAGTGATGTGGTTGGGTTTCAATCAAAAAAGATTCGGAAAGGCCATCTCATAGATGTTATATGTCATATTCTCTCCATTGGAGATCGCCTGCGTGGGCTTTTGTTGGGTCCATGGCTGAATCCACACCATACCAAGTACTGGCATAAAAGTATTCTTAAGGCATCTGATTTAACGTGTATTAAGCATTTGTTGCTCACAGTGAGTATCTTTCCTTTCCTTTATGTATTTAAACAGTTAAACTTTGATTATGGCTATTAATCAGTGTGGTGCAACTTGTTATAAATTAGGAGATTCTGAGGTTCAGTTTGACGTAACATACACTTGTTTAGATTTTCTAACCCAATTTTGAAAATTTCTTCAAGCTTCAGTTCCTGATCGGTTTATGATATAAACTGTCACTTGTACATATTCTGTTTTATGTGGGCTGCTTTGGGGGGGGGGGGGTGTTAATAGTTCTTAATATAATAACAGATTTACTTTTATTGGTCCTTATTCCTTGGCTCAGGTGGCAAGGGAGAGTGGTGGTGTGGGGTAGGTCATAGGTTTGATTCTTTTTTGTTTTTTTAATAGTAAAAAAGAGATATCTTTATTTCTTGGCTAGTTCTCTGGGTGGGTTGCGAACATACATCTCAGCATGAGTAAAGCTTAACCGACATATTTTTGGGTGGGGTCACTAGGTTAGTTTTGAATGTTCCTTGAATGTTATAATTAGCTCACTCAGTTTTATTCTCTGATACTATTGGGATAATTTATGTTGTTATGGAATGTCCTCAGTTGGAGTCAAATTTGCATCCTCTTGCATTCTCAACTGAGTGGTCAAGACATGTGGATTCTGTTGTTACTGTGGGTTCAGCATCTCATGTTGTGATCAATTCATCACGTGCATCCTCAAAGCATGGGATTGGCCGAAAAAGGGTTAGGTCTTCAGAACCTGAGTCCAATCCTTCATCAAAAGCTGCTAGTGGATTGGGTATATTCTGGTGGAGGGGTGGTAAACTTTCTCGTCGGGTGTTTAATTGGAAGGTTCTGCCTTGCTCCTTGGCTTCCAAGGCTGCCAGACAAGGTCTGCATATTGTCTTCTCTTTCTTATATGCAGTTGGAGTCAATGTCATAGTGCTTACAGTTAAGTCAAATGAATAATTATTCTGAATTTGTTTGAAGTTTAAAATTCTGCAGCTGGGTGTACAAAGATACCGGGCATATTATATCCTGAGAATTCAGAATTTGCGAAGAGAAGTAGATGCGTTGCTTGGCGAGCTGCTGTTGAGACAGCATCGAGTGTTGAACAGCTTGCTTTCCAGGTATATCTCCCGACATTTCCAATTATTTTAGTGTCTGATGTTTAAGTGTTGCAAAGGCTTCTTGATTTCTGTTGGACTTTGAGGTACCTGTTATGGCAGATAGGGGAGAGGTTCAAATCCCCATAAGGCCAAATTACCTAGTTTTGTACTTTAAAAAAAGGGTACCTGTGTTTCTGTGCTTCTGCTACCACTGAAGGCAAAATCAGGGTGCTGTTTTACACATTTTACTTTGTAGTTTAGCTATTGATTGAATGCTGCATAAGTCTAACTTCTTGATTCCCTTTCCGGACTGGTTACCTAAATTTGCTCTTATGTGGAACTGAATTGCACGATTTGAGATGTGATAGACATTTGTTATAGATCTCTCCATTTGGCAACTTTGGAAATTTTTATCTCATTGTTTTTGTTTTCTGTTTTGCAAGCAGTATTAAATGCATAAATAGAGGAATCTAATAGGCATTTAGTTTTGTAACTACCGTATCTATGGTGTCATCTTGTAAACTCTATTTCTCTTATATACTTTTATTTTTTTGTACATATTATATTTTATTTCATTGTGACGATGTTATATGATAATTTATGATTGGCCCAACCTCAGTAATTGCTGGGCCTAATGTCTTTTTTTTAAAAAAAAAAGATTTTGCAGATGTGTTAATGAACTAGCTATCTTCTGAAGTTCTCAGTCCACTAATTCATTTCATGTTTACAGGCCAGAGAGCTTGATTCAAACATTAAGTGGGATGACATTGAAAACACACATCCTCTCCCTGCATTGGACAAGGAATCTAGAAAATCAATCAGACTATTTAAGAAAGTTATTATCCGCAGGAAGTGCACTGAAGGGGAAGTGGTAAAATATCTTCTTGATTTTGGCAAGAGAAGAGTTATCCCTGACATTGTTAAAAGACATGGGTCCCGGGTGGATGAATCCTCTAGTGAAAGGAAGAAATATTGGTTGGTGGACTCTTATGTTCCTTTGCATCTCCTGAAAAATTTTGAGGAGAGAAGAGTTGCCCGCAGATCTAATGATATGAAATCTGGGAAACTTCTCGAGGTTGGTAGAGTAAAAAAGAGTTCCTCCCAGAAAAGGGGATTTTCATATTTGTTTTCAAAAGCAGAAAGATCTGCGTATCATCAGTGTGGGCACTGCAATAAAGATGTCCCGATCAGGTATAGATATTCATTGCATTGCATGTATTTTTCTTCTTATACCTATGAATTGCTTGTCACCTTTTTCAGTATATTTTAAATAGATTTTGTTGTCTGCAAACTTGATTGAGTAATTAGTTTTAAAATTAGTGAAGTTTATGACATTAGTTTTCCTTTCTCTGCACTTGATGATTCTGAATTCAAATCCGTGTTGTCAAGTTATTACACATATATTATTTAATTTTCAGGTAGAATTATTAGAAAGAATGAGAAAATGTTTTCATATCTTATTTCAAATATAGGGATTTATAAGTTCTGCTAATAGTTGGAAAGTTTTTGACAATAACATTTGAAAAGCTAAAATAAGATATTTCATTAGATTTTTCAGTATTAGAAAATTTGTTAATGGATATGTAGTAAATGCGCATATTTAAAAATTAGATAGAAAAAATAAGAAACAAATATAGAAATAATATATATAGCCTAGTGGTACTTCTCGTCCTTGTAAGGGTGGGCATGGGATCTGTGGGATAAAAGAGTTCTTCAATCGTTGCAAAAGAAAAAAAAAAAAATCATTTATCATTATAACTAGTCTTGAGTTTATTAAGTGGGAAGGTTTCTATTTACTACATTACTTGGGAGTTGCAGGATGCTCGTTAATTAACTAGTGGAAGTATTTTAAGTTAAAATCTTTCAGAAAGTTAAGTAGATTCCACTGTTGCTTGAAGACACTAAGGAGAAAAAGAAAATCCACAAGCATCCTAATGTTTTTTATTTTTCAATTTTTTATGAATAATAATTTTATTAAAAGAAAATGGCGGAGCCTTGGTAGCATACAAAAGAGACAATCACCCTATGCGCTTCTACAATCTAAACAATTAATCAGATTTACCATATTCGATGAAGAAAAGTTAGAAACATATACAACAACCCAATCCAAAAGAAATCTTAGAAAAGAGGATTTTAGAGAAAGCGCATTGGACTCTCCGTCCTCAAAAGAGGCACCTATTCCTTTCTCTCCAAATGCTCCACATTAAGAAAACACGAATAACTTTTCAGATTGCCTCTTTGGGATGTTCCCGCATATGGATCTTCCAACAATAAAGCAGCTCCATGATGTTCCTAGGCGTCGCCCTTGTAACCCCGAATAAGTTGAGAACCAAGTGCTGCATATCATTAGTGTATTCGCGATGAACAAGAAGTTGATTTACAGTCTTCTCATTCTTTTTGCAAAGGCAATACCAGCTAACAAGAGAGAAACCCCCCTTCTAAGATTGTCAACTGTGAGGATTCTACCCTTTGCTACTGTCCATAAGAAGAAAGCAATGCGAGGAGGGGCCTTAACCCTCCAAATACTTTTTAAGGGGAACGACAATGCTCTCCTTTATGTAACGTTTTATAATAGCTCTTCACTTTGAAATCATGACTACTAGCTGGGATCCACAACGTTCTATCGTCTTCCCCCGAATGGGTTTTCGAGGAGTATGATAGATTGAGAAAGGAGTCAAGGGATTCCAATTCCCAATCCTGAATTGTCATAAAAAAAATTTTAATTCCAATGGATAGAAGAGCTGGAGGATCCAAGTAGTCTAACAACACTAAGGCCTCTTTGTTAAGGGCTTTTGAATAAAGTTTTGGAAATGAGTACTTTAGAGCCACATCTTTTTTTTTTGATAAGTAATGATGTTATAAAAAGCGCAAAGGGGCGCAACCCATATACACGGGAAGTATACACAGAGAGCGCCTAAGAGGGAGAGAAATGAAAAAGAAAATCCGAAAAACTAATCACTAAAGGAGCTAGCCAAGCGGCCGTCCAAGAGTAAAGAGTAAAGAAGAAAAAATGAGTCAATTCCTCTATGGTCCTAGTGGAATTATCAAAACATTTAGCATTTCTTTCATTCCAAATACACCACATAAGACACAGAGGGATCATCTTCCACACAACCGCACTTCGAGAACGCCCTCCCGACCACCAACTATCAAACAAGGCCCTCACGCTACAAGGCATGACCCAATGCAACTCAAACCGCTTGAAAATCATGTGCCAAAGAGCTCTTGCGAGCTCACAGTGGAGAAGAAGATGATCGACTGACTCTCCAGTCTTCTTGCACATATAACACCACTCCACTACCACTATGTTCCTCTTGCGTAGCGTATCATGAGTCAGAATCTTGCCTAGGGCCGCAGTCCACCCAAAAAAAGCCACTTGCTGCGGTGCCTTAGTTCGCCAGATGCTCTTCCAAGGGAACTCCTCTTGATTAGATATGGTCAAGGCCTTGTAGAACGATTTTACCTCGAACTTGCCCTTCTTAGACGAGGACCAGCAAATACGGTCAACACTGCCTAGGGAAACCTTGCAAGAATACAACCGATCAAAGAAAGGAGAAACCAAATCAAACTCCCAATCTTGAACCGATCGAACAAAAATGACATCCCACTCAACAACCCCGTTCCTCTCGATAAAATTCTCCTTCACCCAAGCTTCTTTGTGTCTGGCGATACTAAATAAGGACGGGAAGGCTTGCTTCAAAGAGTTGTCCCCACACCAAATATCATGCCAGAATCGAACTTTTGAGCCCTCCCCCACCTCAAACCGAATACCTTTGGCAAAAAAATTCCACCCTTTACGAATATGCTTCCATAGACCCACACCATGAGAACCCGAAACCTCCTTCGTGCACCACCCACCTTCTTGGTCTTCATACTTAGCTTTGATCAACTTGCACCAAAGAGCCCCGTTCTCATTTGCTTATCTCCAAAGCCATTTCCCCAAAAGAGCTTGATTAAACTGGTGCAACTTCCGAATGCCAAGACCTCCGTAGCGTAGAGGGCGGCAGACTTGATCCCAACTCACAAGATGCAACTTGGGCTCATCTCCCATTCCACCCCACAAGAAATCTCTTTGAACTTTCTCAATCCTTTTAGTTACACTAACAAGGATCGGAAACAGAGACAAAAAACAAGTCGGAAGATTAGCCAAAGTGCTCTTAATGAGAGTTAAACGACCTCCTTTAGAAAGATACATTCTCTTCCACCCTGCCATCTGACGCTCCATCTTTTCGATTACTTCATTCCACATAATCGTATCCTTATACATCGCCCCAAGAGGGAGACCCAAATACTTCATAGGCAACTCGGCAACACTACACCCAAGGATATTAGCTAAGACCCCAATATTCTCCACCTCACCAATGGCCACAATCTTTGACTTTCCCAGATTCACTTTCAAACCCGAAACAGCTTCAAAACATAAGAGAATGAGACGAACATACCGGATTTGCTCGATAGAATCTTCACAAAAAATCAAAGTATCATCTGCAAATAAGGAATGGGAGACCATTAATTCTGACAAGGCCCTATTTCCCACTGAGAAACCAGTCAGAAGGCCTTGGTCAACCGTCGCATTCACCATCTTACTCAAGGCCTCCATAACAAGCACAAACAATAACGGTGAGAGAGGATCCCCTTGCCGGATTCCCCTTGAACTGTTAAAAAATCCTTCTGGAGAACCATTCACAAGAATGGAGAATCTTACTGTCTTAATACACCACTCTATCCAAGCCCTCCACCTCTCGCCAAAACCACATCTGTGCAGCAAATACAGAACAAAATCCCAGTTTACATGGTCATAGGCCTTCTCCAAATCCAATTTACAAAGCACACCTGGCACCCCTGATTTCATGCGACTATCCACACATTCATTTGCAATGAGAACGGAATCTAGGATTTGCCGGCCCCCAATAAAAGCATTTTGAGAATAGGAGATGACCTTACCCAAAACCGTTTTCATCCTATTGGCAAGGACCTTAGCCACAATTTTATACACCCCTCCCACCAGACTAATGGGCCGAAAGAACTTTAGAGCCACATCTTTGCACTACATGTCATGCTAAAAGCAAATGCATCCCAACCCCCACCTTGAAGGAGATACCTTTCCAGTTTTATTTGGTATTACTTGCGCAAAGGATGCTCTTGTTCTGGCTCATGTGGAATTTTCTGGAGGTGCCATTCAGCAGAACGTGAGCTTTGCTAGAACGGCTTAGGATTGGGAGGTGGATGCCTTTGCGTCATTCTTTAGGATGTTGTATTTAGCAAGAATGAGAAGGAAAGGGGAAGGCAAGTTGTGGTGGGTCCCTTTCAAAAGAGGGTTATTTGGTATTAAATTCTTCTACAGGGTAATGGGTTGTCATGATGGTTTCGGTTTCCCTTGGAAGAGTGTTTAGAGGACTAAGGTTCCATTGAGGGTGGCCTTTTTTGTGGACTGGTAGCTCTAGGAAAAATCCTTGTCATGGACAATCTCCAAAAGCAGCGCGTCATTGTGGTTAATAGGTGTTGTATGTGCAAAAAGAATGCGGAATCCGTGGACCATATTCTTCTTCATTGTGAGGTTGCTTGTGCCATTTGGAATGTTTTCTTCAATTAATTTGGTTGCTTTGGGTTTTCTAGAGTACTCGATTTGTATGCTTGTTGGTGGATTGCCGGCAGCACTTGGAGCTCTGTTGTGTGGAAGATGGCGCCCTTGTGCCTTTTGTGGTATCTATGGAGGGAAAGAAACAATAGGAGTTTTCAGGACCGCGAGAGAACTTTGGAGGAGATTAAGTCTTTATTCTTCAACACTTTGTATCTTTGGACAACTGCTTATGTTTTTCTTTTGGTGATGATTTTCTTGTTCTTTTTGCCTCTAGTAGTTAGGTGGCTTTTCTTGTATACTTCCTGTGTACATGGGGCGTCTTATACTGTTAATGATATCTGGAGCAACCAGAGGGAGACCCAAGTATTCTAGGGAAAGAGAAGAGATGCTACAACTGAGAATATTGGCCAGCTTTTCCTTATGTGGAACCTCCCCTACTGCAACTAGCTTAGATTTTCGAAGGTTGACCTTCAATCCTGAAATGGCCTTGAAGCACTGTATATGAGACCCAAATTATAAATTTGATCACTATTTGCATCACATAATAAGTGTATCATCTGCGAACAAAAGGTGGGGCATTTCCAGGGGCAACATTATGGATGTCCACTCAGAATCCTGATGAATAGCCCCCAACCATCGCTCTATAGAACATCCTATTGAGAGCAGCCATTACAATCACGAAGAGAAGGGGTGAGAGAGGGTCCCCTTGGCTAAGGCCCGAGAGCTACCAGATATTTAGTTCCAAAAAGATCACTTTTTTTTAAAAAAAAAATGTTCCTGATCTCTTTGTAGGATTATTCATTTCAACCTTTATTTTTCTTGATAGCCTACGTTTTTCCTTATAGATATGTGAGGGGACCTTGGTTGGTTGTTCAAGCCCCCCACCCCCCATTGCTATGTTGTGGTAAACAGGTAATATTAATTGGAAGTAATGAAACTTTTTATGGAAAACACAAAACAAAAGCAGTGGAAGTGAACACTAATCTTAATTTACTAATGGTTGTACCCAAGCAAACTTTTAGTTGCTGCTGAGTCTAATTCAATGATGCTTTGACATGGCTAATCATTGTTCCCATTATTAGAACTTTTGAGTTGCTCAAAGTGTGGTCCTGTAATGTCTCTTGCGGGTTGGCTGGCATTAGGTATTATGGTATAGAGAAATGAAAGGACAAAGTAGGTTAGAGGATGTTCTGTTGATATTTTGAGGTTCCTATTGAACAAAATAGGATTAATTTGAAATGACATAGTCTAGTGATAATTACTTATCAAAAAAAAAGACATAGTCTAGTGATAATTTGAGAATTGAGATTTATGTTAGAATATCTGCTCCAGACATTCTGGTGTTACTAGTCTCATTGTTAAAATGCTCAACTATGCTGATATTTTCTTGCCTTGTCAAACATTTTTTCACTCCTATCTTTATTGTCATCTTATTGACTTCATTTCTTCTTCTTTCCTTCTTATTCATAATTTACATATTTTCAATATTGGCAGGGAAGCTGTGAGCTGCCAGTACTGCAAAGGTTAGTTTTCGACTTCTCATAAGGCTTTTCCTTTTGTCCTTAATTCTTTTGTCTTGCAGTTTGTCAACAATTTATCTGAGCTAACAATCCTTTACCATATGTGCTATGTTTTTCTATCATTTTTTGAATTCTCTATTCTTTCATTCTATATTTATTTCTTTCAAGGGATAACTCAATTAGCTAGGGACTACGCCTTATGAAGCGGGGGTCATTAGTTCAAATCTTCTCTTTCCCTTCCCCCTTTGGGACAAAAAATTACTTATAAAAAAATATATATATTTGTTTCTTCCATCTTTTTTCACAAAAGATGGAAATAATGAGGTAAATTTTGAGGTTGTATGGTAAAGGATTGTTAGTTCAGTTGCTTTAAGGTTGAGGTTTTCAATGGAGTTTCTTTCTACTGTTTAGGCTTGATGCCTGATTATCATCATATTTCAGGATTTTTTCATAAAAGGCATGTCAAGAAGTCTGATGGGGCCATCATTGCTGAATGTACATATGCATGCCACCGATGCCAGGATGAGTTGCGTGCCAAGATTGATGTAAAAGGAGGGAAAACTGACACAAAACAAGGGAAAGTACAGTCACAGAAGCGTAAAAAAGCCTTCAAAGATTGCAAGTCAGTTCAACTAAAACGTAGTAAGAAAACCTCAAAGGGTCGACAAATACAATCGCAAAACAGTAAAAAAGCTCCACCTGCTGTGCCTCTACGTCGTTCACCTAGGAAAGCTAAATGCTTGTCACTGCAAAATAAAAAGCCTAGAGGACGCAAGAAAGTGAAGCAGAAGAAATCCAAAAAGACGGTGTATAAGAAACCAAAGAAACCAAAGAGACGCGCTTCTTGGCAGAAGAAAAGAACACAAGTTTACCACAGTTACTGGCTTAATGGTCTCCTGTTCTCTGGAAAGCCTAATGATGAAAGAGTGATGCATTTTAGGGAGAAAAATATGCTTGCCTCGTCTGAGAAATTGCATGTAATTCTTGATCAGCCCAAATGCTGCCTTTGTGGTGAAGCGGGTTGTGGATCTACATTAAGCTATATTGCTTGTGAAATCTGTGGAGGTACTTTTGCTTTTTTCTGTTCTCTTTTCCTTCTTTTCTTGGTAACTCTTTCATCTTTTAGTTTTATATTTAGCCATTTGGTGCTGCTGATTAGGAACATAATGCTTGTTGAAGCAGTGTATCCTTCTGCTTTTACCTTTTTAATAACATCGTGTTTTACTGCCTTGTTCAATTCCTTAGTACATACATGTATCACTATATTTCTTCACTTGTCTTATTATGCAGAGTGGTTTCATGGAGATGCTTTTGGACTCAATCCAGAGAACATCGATAAGCTTATTGGATTTAGGTGCCATGTATGTCGCAAAAGGGACCCTCCTATCTGCCCCCATGTGCTAACTGTGAAAAGTGAAGTGTCCCAGTTGGTTGTTGAGACACAAAGTAATGCTGTCGTTGAATGTAATGAAGTATCTAATGCTGTTCCACCATTGAGCGAGGTATACTTGGAATAATTTGGCTCTAATACCTGCCCTAAGTTTTTGTGTTTTTTTAGGAGGACTATTTATTAGTCCATAGATTTTTAGGGCCCGTTTGGTTCGCGGAATAGACCCCTGGAATGGAATGGCTATTCCTATGGAATAACCATATTTTTATTTGGTAGGAGCCTATTCTTAGGAATAGCTATTCAATGGGAATAACTATTCCCTTATGAAGAGGAATACCTATTCCTCTAAAAAAAATTAAAGGAATAGCTATTCCTAGAGAAATACACAACATTTTCCAAAAAAAAATCTCATGTTATTTTTTATTTTCTTTCAATGGGTGGTCGACCACCTTCTGCAGGACTTGGGGGGGTGGTCACACCACCTCCGGAGCACCTATGGGGTCCTCCTTGAGGCGCTCTGGGGTGGTTGCACCACCCCCAGCTACTGCAGTGGGTGGCCGACCACCCACTGAATATCTAGGTTTAGTTGTTATTTTATTTTATTTAATTGAGTTTTAAAAAATAAGAAATAATGTGAGTTTTTTTTTTTTTTTTTTAATTTTAATTTTGGTTCAATTACAATTAGAGCATATGTATTTTTACCAAACTAAGGAATAGGAATAACTATTCAATTCTACTTTCCTCTATTCTCAATAATAACTTTTCATTTTCCTAACAGAATACCCATTTCGCATACCAAACAAGGCCTTAATCTCTTGGAGGGATCAGCATTTTGTTTATATTTTTGGGTTTATTATCTTTGGCCCTTCACAAACTCTTACCTACAAAACTTAAGGCAACCATCTATTCACCTAGGAGCCACCTCCCCAGATATGTTTCCCATTTATGAGCCTCCTTTAGGACCCCAACTGGGTTTGTGGATATTCTGTGTGCGCATTTACAATTAGTCAAAGTAATCCATCAAGTCTTCACATTCTGCTTTGATTTTGAGAACTCTGAATTAATTGATGTTTTGTGTTGTATAGGATTTGGGAAGTAGAAATTCAGGTTTTTAATCTGTCATTTAGCTATTTGGGTTTTATGTGTTCTATTGATTGAGTTTTATGCATTCAGCAGTTCATAGCTTCTGCTTGATATTGACAAAATAAGCTCTCTTCCCTGAAAGTGCCTTTTGATTTGAAAAAAAAGGGCTCTTTGTTGGTAATTTGTAAGTAATTCACTAAAATTATCTTCTATGATATGGGACAAATATGATAGGAATCAATTAGGTTTTTTTTTTTTTTCAAAAAAAAAAAATAGTTATCTATTGTTTTTATGGAGATAATGTGTGTGATTTCATTACCTATTGTTGCAGATCACGTGCAATTGAAATCTCATGGCATTTGAGGGTGAAAACTTCAGCACTGTTGGAGTCTCATCCATTTCTTTTCTTATAAAGAGGATGATTATTATTTGTCAAGAACCCATGGGGTTAAAAAGTGAAGGAATGGATAATTATGAGTGGGTTTAAGAGCTTTCAACTACAAGATAACTAGAAAACTTCGACCAAGAAGAACTCTTTGGTTTAGGAAAAGAAATATCAAATATGCGGGCAAAGCCAGTATAACCAAAGTAGAAGGTTGCAGCAGCGAAGCACTATTCTGAGAACCATTCCAACTGAGAACCATTCCAACGAGGAAATGACTTTGTGGTAGCAAGGAAGGAGAGGTATAGCTAATTCCTTGAAAAATTATTGGTCTTCACAAGAAACATCAAAATATTTACCACAAGAGACTATCTTTGACTCTGTTACAGGTTTTCAGTGATCTCAGAAGAGAGCAATCTATGATCATTGAGGCGAAGATGCCAGGTATCTTGTCGGGGGTCCAAAGTTCTTCCTGCTGGAGATCGCCCAACAGTGTTAAATTCAATCATAGAACCTTTTTCACATTCTTTATCATGTGGTGCGGGTTGTGGTAACATACTCACTTTGAGGGGTGACTTGGTTTAGTGTTTTTTTAACATTTGGTACTAACAATTGATAGGAAAAGAAATTGCCATTTAAGGCAAGACTAGACAAACAAAATTAGTTCATTTCTGGGGGGATGTTAGACATTGTAGAACAAATACTCATATTCTTGTGACATCAGTCATGATAGTGTCAGTTTAGATTATTCATATATTTGAGTGTAAACTGATTATTCTCAAGAGAATGAAGCCCATCTTTTGAGTTGTTCAAAGATCTTTGTTTTCTCGGGCAGGGATATGAGGATGGTACTCATAATCTTAGTACCCTCTCTCAGATTTGGCGTAGGTGCTGTAAAAGAAACTGCCGGAGATCTCAACTGTCCTGATTTAATTCCATCGCTCTCTTTATGATAGTTGTAATTTTATTGTTACGTGTATCAGAAGAAAATATAGGGAAACCCCATTCCCCCCCCCCCCACCTTTTGCTTCCTTCTCCCTTATCTGATGATTATATTAAGAGTTGGAGGGAAGAATGTGTACACAGTACTACTGGCTTGTTCTTCCATGTATGATGCAATGCCTTGCAATGCTTAATGTCAAGCTGGTTTACATTGAGGTCTGATGTGTAGGCCTTAGAGGTTGTTGGATTCTGGTCATCAACAACTTCCTCATTAGGGTTATTTACCAGTGATTGCTAAGAATAGCAATAACTACTTTTTTGGCTAGAAGGTGACAGGTATTGAGGACATAATAAAGAAGAGAAATGAAGTTGTATCTCTTTGTTGGACTAATGAAATGAAATGTAAGTTTTGCTCTGTCACTGCTGATCTAACACTGCACTGATCCAGACCATCATATTTTTTACACAAATGTATATATGGGATCGGAGCAGGAACTCCTGAAATTCTTTGACTGAAATTTTGAAAATTCAGGCATGGAATTTGAGAGAATCCTGATCTAGATCGAGATTTCTTACGATTAGTTGTTTGAATTGCATTCAATTTGGATAGCTTCACGGAGAGAGGGTTGCGAGACTAGATACAAATTCTTGGCAATTCTATTGCCTATATTGCTAGCAATTCTCATAATAAGTGAGTCTTTATGGGATTCACATGTCCGAATGAGTCTCTTGTCCCTTGCTCAAGCATGTGGGTTTAATAAGAGCTCTTTCACATTTGTTGTTCATATTGCTAGCAATCTTGAGCAGGTAAACCCTGCATCTCAGGCTGCATGGCGTAGGTGGAATTTACAACCTCCCTTCTTGTAGAGTAATTCAAAATGCGTGTAATTCAGGCAGAGAGATTTCATTTTGGTTTGTTTCAATGAAGAGTCGAGGTTGTTTTCGTTTGGATTTAAAAAATATTTTTGAATACTTTCTGCACTCATAACTTTCACCATGGGTCACTACTACTAGCCCCATTGGCAGTTTTCTACTTTCTTCTTTCATCTTGAGGATCTTCTTGGGAGATGTGTAATGGATAGTGTTACTTTTTAGTCTTTATTCCACCACCCCCCCCCCCCCCCCCCCCCCCTCTTTATATTAAGTTGTTGTAATCATTATTTTCACCAATTCATTCAAAAAAAACAAAAAATTTCTGCATAACCATTTGATTGTATTCCTTTGGTCAATGGTTGAGGCGAATTTCCCTTCGGATGGCATATTTGTGTTATTTTTTCTGAAATAATATTATCATAAATTTGTGAAATATAAGTGTAAATTCATTTAAAAAAAAAAAAAAAAAAAAGGAAGTAATTGAAGGAATGTAAAAACACATTGAAACTTAAGAAAGAATAATGCTACTATTCACACTAATTTCATACCAATTAAAATTATGTTTTTTAAGCAAAAGAGAAGCGGCTTTTTTATTTTTTATTATTATTATCTATAAACCGTGCAGTCTCTTAATTTTAAGTAAAATATAAATAATTTAGTTCAGATTAAATGTTATAGATGTAAAGGGGATATAAACGAGCCGAGCTTCCCTTGTTTGGGCTCGACTTGTTTAAATTTTACTCGAGCTCGAGCCAAGCTTAAGGATGAGCCAAAAAATCGAGATCGAGCTCATAATAAGTCAAGTCGAGCTGAGCCAATTCACGAGCTGGCTCTTATATTTTATTTTATTTAATTTATTAATTTATTAATTTATTTTTTTATTATAAATTTAAACTTCAAGTATTCTTAAACGGCTCAAGAAGCTAGCTTGCATATGAGCATTTGCTTAGTCTAACTAGCGGAGTATGAAGTTTAAGTCAATACAGCAAGGCACTTGGTTTTGAAGAGAGAGGATATGCATTCTTTTATAATAAAATGATGCTATTAAAAAAAAAATCATCAATTTTTAATATTAATATGAGAAATTATGTGAATAACTTCCAATTCAAGTCTTATACGAACTGCTCACGAGCTTAGCCGAGTCGAGCCGAGCTAACTTCATTTAATATTCAAGTTATGATTCGTGTTTACAAAACACTTTATTTAATATTCGAGTCAAATACGAGCCGAGCCCAAACTCGCGAGCGAGCGGCTTGCTCTCTTAACATGCATATGTAATGCTGTATATATTATTAACGTGGCATATTAAATATAACAAAATAAATTTATTTCTTGATTCGAAAGTACTAAGAAATATTAATAATTATCTTTATCTTTTAATTATTTGATATATATTATTGATATATTTATTTTCACATTGTTATTTATTAGAGTGTGTTTCAAAGTGTGTGTATATATATATATAATTTTTTTTTCTTTTCTTTGAACTCACTCATATGATGCTTTTGAGATGTGAAGAGAAATGAAACTGAAACACGCGCACACCACAGCGCGTGCAGTCCCTCATACCCACCAGTATATAGCGCATTAAAGCATCGGATTGAGAGTAACGGATAAGAGAGGAAGAGCTGAGCTCATCACTCTCTCTCTCAAGCTTTTCTCTTTTGCAATGGCATTCACGGCCTCAGCTCCAACATGCACATATATCTCTCAGCTCCAATCTTCTTCTACCTTCAAATTAAACCCTCTTCTTTTGAACCCAAGACGAGTTTGCAGCCATCGCCGGCCCAGTGTCCGTGCAGTTTCCACAAATGCAAATGCAGCGCTTGATTCTGGGAATGGTGCGGTACTAGCCCCAGAGAAGCCGGATCATGCTGCTCCTTATTATGGAAGACAATTCTTTCCTCTAGCTGCTGTTGTTGGCCAAGTACAAACTCTCTTTCTCTCTCTTAAAAATTGTATTTTTGGTTTGTTAGTTTTGTATTTGTGCATGAATTAGCAATGGGTTTTTTCTAGTTTGCTGTTTTTATGGTTGAACTGAAAGTGGGTTTTACTTGCTTTCTGTGTATCTCTCTTGATTAAGGGTCTTTTGGTTTGTCAACTTTTTGTATCTTTCTATGAATTAGTTTATGGGTTTTGCCATTTTGTTGTTTTATGCTTGGAAATGGAACTCGAACTGGAACTGGGTTAGACTGTTACCGACAATTACAATCTGAAGGACAACTCGGTTAGACTGTTAAACATTGTATGATCTCGTTTTTCGGCTTTTGCTGCCTATGTGGTTTGGTAACTAGCATGATTTTTAGTGAGGCAAACAAAAGCTTTTTACTTTCAAGTGAATTTAATTTAGCTTTCAAATTTGAGCTTCATCCGTTCGAATTTATTAGAATGAGGTGCCTTGAGGTGTTTTATCAGCATGTGAGGTAATGTTGGTTGATGAGGTTAGAGTTTTAAGTCAGAAGAACATAATTTTGAGCTACAATCATAGAAAAGATATAGACAAACTAAAAATGGATAGAAAGCAATGTTAGCGAGAGAATGGATAAAGGTCAAGTGCCAATGGTCATTGGAACAAATGGCATCTCCTCCCCGCACAAATTACGGGTTGAGAGAAGGGTCACCGGGTTTAATCCCAGAAAGGTGTATAAGTTATAATTGCCTATTAAACAAATATACTAAGTTCAAGTGATTTTTAATCTTAGTAGGCAAGAGCTGGATGCCATTTTTGGTTCCATTCTTGGTCATTCATAAAGAGGGAGTGATTTGCGAGTCTTTTCCTTGGAGCTATGTATTCAAAATGGGGGCATACTTATAGAAGTTTATGTGATCTCCAATGCCTCTTAGTCTTTTCTTGGGGGTTGTCCGCATTCCTGATAGAGTAAGAGCATGAAGGTAATTAGACCAGCTTACTTTATAGAGGGAAATGTCGGGCCTCCAAGTGAGGACTTAGTCTCAGATTTATTTTTGCAGAGGTGAATAAACTTGAGATGGATGAGCCCAAAAACTGAGACAGATAGAACTACGTACAATTGCATAAAATCCGTAATGAGTGCATTTAACTTTAGGAATGTCCCAACTGTTGATTATTTATTGGCGCTACACGTAAAAGAGAAAAAAAATTGACATTGCAAAATTAATTGTAGAGTATTAATAGATGGGATTCATCCCTCAACTGACAAGTAGGGGCTAACACAGATTGTTTTGTGCATCATAAAATACTTGGAGGAAGCATATGTGAGAATATTGCTGCATTTATGTCGGCATATGCCTTAAGATATGTGTTATGAAAATGATTTTTTTTTTTTTCTTTGAAATTTCTAATTCATCTGTTTGGGAATTAGTTGACTAGGTAATGTTGGCTAATTAGCAAATCTTCCGTTATTTTTTACTTTTGTGAAAATTAATTACTTTTACAGGATGCGATAAAAACAGCTCTTTTGCTTGGGGCTATTGACCGTGAGATTGGAGGTATTGCTATCTCTGGAAGGCGAGGAACAGCCAAGACAGTAATGGCACGTGGGTTACATGAAATTTTACCACCTATTGATGTTGTTGTTGGTTCAATAGCAAACGCAGATCCGGCCTGCCCGGAAGAGTAAGGTTATTGAATGCGTACAAGTTAATTTTTGAATTAGTGAGATAGGAATATTTCTTATATGTCCAATTTTTGAGTATATGAATCACCAGGGAATATTATATAAATCTGACTTGTTTGTAATTGTTGTGTACATTCATGATATAGGATTGAAAACATATTGGAATCTACTTCATTGTAGAAGATGAAAAAAACACATTGGAATAATGACCTTGTACATTCAAGGCCTTCATAAACCTATTGTTTGCTCAAAGTTCTTGTATGTACGGATACCATTTGGAGATATTTTAGTACCTTTCTTTTCATAATCCTGTAATGCTGATATGTTGGGAATCTCTGTTTAAATAGTTATGGCATGCCATGGATTGTTGGGCAACTATCATTTCAGTGTAAAAGTTTGAACCACCAATAATGGGAACCTTGCTATCAGAAACAACTGAAAAATATTATGCATCCTTGCCCATTTTGCCCCCAACTAAAAATTTTGACTCTGAAATATATATTTACTAAATCTCGAATTGATTGATATATATTGTGTACTTGAGTTTGTTTGTGGATAGACAATTCAAAATCCAAACCAGAAATCTCTTAGATCTTTATATTTTAGTATATTTGATCATTCAACCACTTGGAAATGGGTGGTTTTGGTTATTTGACCCCATCCTCAAGGATTTATCCATGTAATGACTCGTAGTGAGGGACAGGGGTATTGCGCATGCCCAAGGAGTAGTCAGGTGCTTAAAGAGCCTCTGCCCCAGACATCTTGCTAGTAAAAAAGGAAAAAAAAAAATGTTGTGATGGCCATTGGAGTCCTTTCTCTTGTTTATTCTATATTCTGTATTCTCCTCTCCTCCTTCACAACACTCCCCCTCAAGTTGTAATATTGTCAAATTTGACCAATTTACCTATGAATGTTAACAATACACAAGCGTTCTGAGAATAAATGCTCACTAAGATTATTAAGCTAAAATGTTAGAACCCTATTATTCTTTAAGCCAAAAAGATGTAAATATGACAACATTTTGACCTAATGTGTTCTCTGTTTGTTTTCTCCAATATGAGTCGATGATGGTAACACAGATTTATTTCTTTCAAGATAACAACTATTGAAATTTTTGAAGGTGGGAAATTGGTCTACCTGAACGTGTGGAATATGATTCTGCTGGTAATATTAAGACTCAGATAATCAGATCTCCTTTTGTTCAGGTACTTTTTGTGAGAGAAGGCATGCATATTTAGATTAATTTTGTTGCCTAATTGCCTTAGTTTATTCATGCCACAGATTCCACTGGGAGTCACAGAGGACAGACTTCTTGGATCTGTTGATGTTGAGGAGTCTGTGAAAACAGGAACAACTGTTTTCCAGCCAGGCCTTCTTGCTGAAGCTCATAGAGGTGTTCTATATGTTGATGAAATAAATCTCTTGGATGAGGGTATTAGTAATTTGCTTCTTAATGTATTGACTGAAGGAGTTAATACTGTGGAAAGAGAGGGAATCAGCTTTAGGCACCCATGCAAGCCACTTCTTATTGCAACTTATAACCCAGAAGAGGGTGCTGTACGTGAGCACTTACTAGATCGTATTGCAATTAATTTGAGGTAAAAACCTTGTTTTTCACTAATCGAATGAGTTAGCTATCCTTGATTCTCTTTTCATTTCACTTGTGACACACTTCCTCTGCAGCGCAGATCTTCCAATGAGTTTTGAAGATCGTGTTGCAGCTGTTCGAATTGCAACACAATTTCAAGAACATAGTACTGAAGTGTTTAAAATGGTTGAGGAAGAAACAGACTTTGCAAAAACTCAGGCAAGTGTGCAATAAAATAAATTAGTAAAGAGGGAGGGGTCCTGCCTATCCCCATCATATGAACAGGGTGCTTTACTGGGGCAGGGAAAAATGAAAAATGAAATAAATAAATAAGTAAATAAAAAATAAGAAATTGCTGGAAGTTTCACTTGAGAGGAATATATTCTTGTGATCATTGAGTGTAAATAGATTATTCATCAATGGCCCAAAAAAATGTTGGTGAAACATGGTGTTAATATTGAATTCGTTTTCCAAGAGATTAATGTATCGAGCTCTGCATTAATTTATGTCCCATCATCAAACTTTTTGAATAGCTCTCTAAGATTCTAGGGCAATTATCTAATATATTAGCATCACATACTTATCAAAAAAAATATTAGCATCACATACTTGTGTTAGGATGATAAAATTCATGTATTATGTAGTGTATAACAAAATGGTAATTACTTTGATGTAGACATAAACTGAAAAATGGCTTTGATGTCTCTCTTTGCTAAAACAAATTTATCTTCCTTGATTCTACTTGGGTCGGCAGTCCAAGCAGAATGAGTATTTTTCACATATAATAAAAGAAGTTTTTTTAATAAGTAATTCAATCTCACTAGAAAGCATAGAGAGGTGCAACTCTAATACACAAAAAGTATACAAGAGAGACGCCTTATTAGGGAGAAAAAGAAGAACAACAGTCCAAAAAATCATAAAAACTAGAAAAATGCAAACTACTATACGCTGCTATCCATGTATAAAAGGAGTTGAGCATAACAATCTTTGGCTCTACAACTGAAATCTCGCGATCTTCAAAGCTCCTTACATTCCACTTTTTCCAAATACACCACATTAAGAACAAATGTGTCATCCTCTAAACTTCCAAAATGTTATGGCTTCCCAACTGACCTGTCCAACTAGCCAACAACTCCTTCTGAGCATGTCCCATTCAACATAAAAGAGACAGAAAAACTAATTCCATAATTCTCTTGCCATTTCATGTTGAAGAAAAAGATGATCAATGGACTTCCCACTCCTCTTGCACATACAATACCAATCCACCACTATGATGTTCATCTTCCTTAGGTTATCCGAAGTCAAGATTTTCCCTAATGCCGTCATTCACAGAAAGAACGACACTCTCAAAAAGCCTTAACTCTCCAAATACTCTTCCAAGGGAATCGGGAATTTGCAGGACCTCACTTCAAACTCCACCTTTTGGAGGGGATCCAACATATTTTATCCTCACCTCCTTGTGTCAATCTAATAGAATACAAAAGCTCAAAGAAAGAAGCTGCCAAATCCACCCCAATCATGCACTAGTTTGATAAAAAATATTTTCCACTGGCGATTTCTGTTAAAGAACTGCATATGATCTGCCACCAACACATCCTTACAACACGAAATACTAAACAAGTCCAGTAAAGTTGTCTTTAGGGGCTGGTGCCCACACCACAATGCATACCAAAACCTGATCTTGGACCTATCTCTCACCTCATATCTAACAAAACTCAAAAAAAACTCTCCACCCGTTATATATTTCTACACTCTCACTCCGAAGGGCCCTACTACTTCATTGGAACACCAACCTCCCCTCATGTTATCATATTTAATTTCCACCACTAATATCCACAAAGCCTCCCTATTCGTAGCATAACGCCATAATCATTTTCCCATGAGAGCTCGGTTAAACTTAAAACAAATTTCTTACCTCCAAACCACTAGATAGTTTGATTAAATTGTGGTACTTAGTTTACTTGAACAATTTGATGACTTTGATACAATCATATAAATATTTATGCTGCAAGTACCAATAATTTTTGCAGGCAGTCGATGTGCTAAAATGAATTGCAAAGCTTTTTATTATCTTCAAGTTTATGCTATGATTATTGTTATTAGGATACTTCATCATCTTGCAAGTTAATAATTGTTCTTTTATTAAGCAACAGATTGGTTTAATGAATTTATTTACACATTGCAGATTATTTTGGCAAGGGAGTATTTGAAGGATGTTACTATCAGCAGAGAACAATTGAAGTACCTTGTTATGGAAGCCCTTCGAGGTGGTTGCCAGGTTTTGACTCTGAAATTCTTCCTTACTTTCATAAAATTTTACATGGGTTTCATTTATTCCTTTTGAGTTAAAAATGAAATAAAATAAGCCAAGCCTGTATGTTATGCACGCGTCCTGCTGATGGACTTGGGAGACTCACATTCAGGATCATCCCTATTGAGAAGGAAGTGATTTACCTAGCCCTAAGGCCAAACGCTCAACACATTTGATTAATGCCCTGAAAAGCAATACATATCACAACATTGGAGAGTGCTGATTATAACAGTTACAAAAACATAATTTAATAAGACTGGTTACAAAAACATAATAAAACCAAAAAAGGGGAAAATATCCATGCTTCTTTTTCATGACTAAAAAGACATTTGAACTGTTCTTAATATTATACCACTGCCTCCTATGTTTGTGCGTGTGTATCATGTATATATGAATGTGATTATAACATTTAGAAAAAGAATACAGGTCACCACATTGGAGGTTGCTAATTATAACAGTTCCCAAAACATAATAATAATAATAATAATAATAATGAAAGGAAATATTAAAAAGCACATTTTACCCTTTTCTTAATCATTATACCATTTTGTATGTGCTTGTGTGTGTACATATACATGTATTCGTATGTCCATGATTACGTAGATGTATTTATAAGCTGTTGCATATGTTATATCATGACTGAACTGATTTTGCTATGTGGACTGCGATTACATACCTGTTAAATGGCTATTATATACTACAGGGACACAGAGCTGAGCTATATGCTGCTCGCGTTGCGAAATGCTTAGCTGCTTTAGAAGGACGAGAAAAAGTCAACGTAGATGACCTGAAAAAAGCTGTAAGTGTTCTTCTGAAAACACAATGAACATGATTTTCTGTCCTTAAGTTATGTGCATGCACTAGTTTTTCCTTTTTCTAGTTAGGTGTTTCTCTTGTATACTTTATGTGTACTTTGATAAAAAAATATTGTGGGACCCACATCTCATGCTGTACAAATCAATATTAACTTTTGTTTCCGTTGCAATTCTGTATTAGTATATTAGTGTAGACTGTTGTTAGTGGGAGATGAATACTTGTTCTAGTAGAATAGTTGTATTCCAAATGTTCCTCTACACATGGTGTTGCGGCCACAGCATGAAGAGAAAGAAACATGGAAGGGGCCTAAGCATATTATATGCTCGAACTCCTACCTTGGGATTGGTTAATAAGGACCTAAAGCATTTTCCTTGTATCATTTGCAGTAAACTGCATTGCTGTTTTCCATGTGTCATTATATGCATCATAGTTTTTTCAGGGCAAACATGCACAAACTTTCTGTTCTGATATATTGCCTACCACAGGTAGAACTGGTCATTCTTCCTCGTTCAATCATCAATGAGAATCCACCAGAACAGCAAAATCAGCCGCCTCCACCACCACCCCCTCCGCAAAATCAAGAATCTGAGGAGCAGAATGAGGAGGAAGAAGAACAAGAGGTTTCTTATTTCATAATTTAGAGTGTTTTTTTTTTTTTTTTGCTCGTTCTTGTTAGGTGCTTCCTCTTGTATACTTTCTATGTATTTAAGGGCACCTTTACACTTTCAATGATATTTGCCGATTACTTATCAACAATAATTTAGTGCTTTATGTCAAAAAAAAAAAAATTTAGTGCTTTTTTTTTTTCTTTTTTTTTTTTGTCTTTTAACTGATTATTACTAGTAATCATTTAATTTTACCATACTCCTATATTTCATCTCTTCTACTTCATCTTCTACTCCAAAATTTAAGGTGAAGTATGGGTTTGTGTATAACATGAAGGTTCCCTTTCAAAGCAGGACGACAATGATGAAGAGAATGAACAGGAGCAGGAACAAATACCTGAAGAGTTCATCTTTGATGCGGAAGGGGGTTTAGTGGATGAGAAGCTTCTCTTCTTTGCACAGCAAGCACAGAGACGCCGAGGTAAGGCTGGGAGAGCAAAGAATGTCATATTTTCAGAGGACAGGGGCCGATATATAAAGCCAATGCTCCCAAAGGTTAGTTCTCCCTCGCCGACTCAATCTCGTGCTAAAAAGGGACATAACATCTCTGCTATTCTCTTTTCACACCATATTTCAACCCAGTTGCATTTTAAATGTTTACTTGAATGGATTTACTTAATATTTCAAAAACAATTCTTCAATGTTAAAAGTCTATTTGTAGAGTCTCACAAATCTTAAATTCTGTTTACGAAGAAATTTTTTCCTACTGGTCCATCTTTTCTTAACAAAATTTATTCTGTCATAGGGCCCTGTGAAGAGATTAGCTGTGGATGCAACCCTTAGAGCAGCTGCCCCATATCAAAAGTTGCGGAAGGAGAAGAACACTCAAACTGGTAGGAAAGTTTTTGTGGAGAAAACTGATATGAGAGCAAAGAGAATGGCACGAAAAGCAGGAGCATTGGTAGTAAAACTATAACCTTATGTCATTTATTTGTCCTTACCTTTTATGACAGAAAAAATAAACATTGAAACTCATTCTTATCAGTTTTGGCACAAGTGTATCATACTGAGAATCAGTACAATTTCAAAATATTGGACCTTCTTTTCTGATAGTTTATAATGGTCAAGCATGATTGGTCTAAAAATTTCTACTGTGAGCACTAATAATCTTTTAACATGTTGGATTTGGGAAAAAAAAAATGGCAGGTAATATTTGTGGTTGATGCAAGTGGAAGCATGGCACTGAACCGAATGCAGAATGCAAAAGGTGCAGCACTTAAACTACTTGCAGAAAGTTATACAAGCAGGGATCAGGTGACTTGAAACATAAATACATTTATGAACTTTCATGTTTGCATAAATTAAAGGCTTGCTGTTTGTTCATTTTTATTTTTATTTTCAGTCTACCTTTAAACCTAAATTTTTATACGATTCTTATTTTCTTATAAGAGTTTCCTTATGATTGCTTGGAACAGCAGGAAAGAAATGAACAGAGTTTATACTACGAAATAGTTGACATGTAACTATGCACAGGAGTCCTTTTCTTCATTCTATTTAAATACAGACATAAAGTATACAAAAAGAAAACTTAAATGTTGTGATTGCCATGCTCTGGAAATAATGAGAATATGCTTCAAATAATTTTTATGTCAGTAATTAGTTGCTGGAAAATGTAGAAACCATTGTTTTGGGTGAATGCTTTTTTTTTTATTTTCTAAGCAAATAAGGAACGGGTACAAGGAATCAAAAAACTGAAAAAGGGGTGAGCTCCCCAATAACAGACCCAACGAAAGAGACAATGCTGAAAAAGAAACAGAAAATAGGAAATGGGTCCATAAATGATCTCAAAGGGACCATAATCAACCTGGTCCTCTAAATCTTGGGCAAAAGCCAAAAAAAGGGCTGCATAAAGCGGCTTAAGCACCAAATTAGAGGGTGCTGGCAGAGGCATGTATATATATGTATGTATATATAATATATGTTAATATATTTATACCACTGTGTGTGTGTGTGTTTGTATGTATAAACGAGCTTAACGAGTCGAGTCGAGTTTAGATGAACATTGTTCACGAGCTTAAACCGAGCTGAGCCAAGTTTAATATTCGAGCAATAATTATGTTTGAGCTTGACTCGTATATTAAAACGAACCAAGCTTGAGTCAAACTTATATGAGTTGAGCTCAAGCTATTCATAAACAACTCAGTTCATTTACAGCCCCACCCATTGATGTTGTACTCTCCAAGCTTAATAGTGAATGTCTTCGCATGCCAACTGCCCATGGATGTAGGCCAAAGGCTAATTTCATATATCTCGTGTTACTGTTGTGTGGTTTTTTGGTCTTATATTTTCTTTCAAAAAAAAAAAAAAAAACTTCCTTGGTACTCATTGGGCATGGTCCTTGGATGTTCTGATAAGTGTAGCTTTCATACGCAACAAAGTATAATGGAGGGCTTATACAACAACATTGATATTAAGATAACAGTTGAAAGGCAAGGATGGTGATTTTAGTTGATTGGTGACATAATTAATGTTGAAATGAAATTGAAAGGAAACTTTAGTGAAGCAAAACAACTGTCTGGTACAAATGGTGGATGTCTTGTATATAGATGTCGTGATGTATATGCATTTTACATAAAACAATATGGTGAATGGTAGAAGATTTCCACATGTGGGACAAGATCGGGAATTAATCTTCAGTATTTTGGATGTTCAAAGTTTGCAATACACTATATCCTGTTCTACCTTACCACAATATTGGAAACATATCATAGTTATAACAACAACTAAATTTACCATGTCTACTGCAACTCCCTATTCAACTGTAAATACATTATTTAAGTCAATTTTCTGCCCACAAAATATATTATTTGATATTTATTTAATTTAGCAAGTGTTCAGCTAGTTAGCAAACCATGAAAAGATACATAATAAGATTCTTTGATGTCTATTTTTATGATTGCAACCATTCTAATGTTTCAACTCGTAATGTTAACTAGGTATCGATCATTCCTTTCCGCGGAGACTCTGCTGAAGTTCTCCTGCCTCCTTCTAGATCAATAGCAATGGCAAGAAAACGTCTCGAGAGACTTCCATGTGGTGGAGGTTCTCCCCTGGCTCATGGTCTCACCACGGTATGAATTTGGTAAACCTTTTGATTACAGGTGCATTTAATGGATATTGTGTATTACTTCCATCTCTGTCCTGGAAACCATGTTTGTCCTTACAATACCAGAATGACATACAGGTTTCCAATCCCTAGCACACAGCTCTAAACACATATTCCCATTCTCCATCTGTAATTTATTGCAGATGTGCCTCCAACTCTAAGTACAATTTTAGTTTTATCATAATCGTCTTGACTTTTGGAACCATATAATTCTTAATTTCCTTATTTTTTTTCCCTTTTATGTACGGCTATGTTTCTCAATATTAACTGACCTTTCTTTAAACTTAAATCTGCTTAGGCTGTCAGGGTAGGCCTAAATGCAGAGAAGAGTGGTGATGTTGGACGCATAATGATTGTTGCAATAACTGATGGTAGAGCCAATATATCATTGAAAAGATCCACCGACCCTGAAGGTGCTGCTACTGATGCCCCAAGACCTTCATCACAAGAGTTGAAGGTAAAATTTCTAACACTAATTGCACACATGGCAAAGTAATAACAGTGCCGACATGCTAGTGGACTTGGATTTGTCTCGGCTAAACTTTTTTACCATTAGATGACAATGGGCCATCTTTGCTAAGATTGCTTAAAAACTTGTGTAGAGAATATTTGGTATCAAATGCTCCAAAGTTCCTTAGCTTTCTAATTGCTTATCAATTAAATCTTGCATGTGAAACCATGAACTTTCCAATGCCACCCCTTGATTTGCAGATCTTGTGTAAAAAGATAACTGGCTTACAAATTTTGCATAGTTGGATTCAAGATTTTTGCAATGAATTTGACTTTATGGTAACTCTTATCTCTATTTTCTCTATGAAGGATGAGATTCTGGAAGTGGCTGGCAAAATATACAAAACAGGCATGTCCCTTCTTGTCATTGACACTGAAAATAAGTTTGTTTCTACTGGTTTTGCCAAGGAGGTTGCAAGAGTCGCTCAAGGTTAGTTTACTTGAACACTCAATGTTCTTCAATCTGGACTGTATGTCAGATGTAGCTTTAATATTTTACCACATGGGTTGAGCTTTTCTATTTTAAACCTAAACCACCTACTTCATTCATTATAAAAGAGACTCTTGTTTGTAACACTGAGCCGCGTGATAGAATAGAGGAAAAATAAGCAACGCACAACAAAGAGTGAAGAGAGCGTATTTTCTTTCTTCTTGGAGGCACTGCTCAGGCTTTTGGAGAAGCCTTAAGAGAGAGAAAAGAAAGCCAGCCACTGTTTGTCCTGAACAAAAGAGACATTTGTACTTATGTTTTTTCCTTTGGGAAAAAATATTTGTTGTGTGAGAGAGTGAAATTTGGGTGTATTAGGACTTTAAGTTCTGGATAGTTTTCTCTGCACTGTTTTTATATTTCATCTTTGATAGTGAATTTCTTCGTGATCGTTTCTGCCGATAGGTATACCTCATATTGAGAACCAAGCAAATCTTGGTGTTCTTGTGTGTAATTATTTTGTCTTATTTAAGCTCATTCAAAGCCTTGTTCTGCAGGAAAATATTATTACTTGCCAAATGCTTCAGATGCCGTAATCTCAGCTGCAACTAGAGAAGCATTATCAGCCTTAAAAAGCTCATGAACCATGTAAAAGTGTTATTTTTGGCTAACAAAATTGTAATTGCGTTGTTTTACTACCAAACCTTTTATTTACATATAATTGTGTAATTTATTCCACCTGTCCCTTGCCCCCTTGGTAAAATCCTTTCTTTTGTTGTAATCTTCCCAAGTTTTAGTTTTGTTACTGTGAGTGATAGTGGCACTTTCTTGATGTTTTTGCTAAATTTATTCGAAGTATAGAATAATGGAAGTGGGGGTAATCCTGAATTCACTTCTTATCAAGCAAAGTTGTTTACTATTTACATGTAGAATCATAAGGTTGAAGGTTGACTTACTGAGAGACTCACATTCTTACTGATTATTCTGTTCCTTTGAATTCCAACCTAAATGATGATATCTAGTTGCCTTATAGATTAGGTACGCTTCTCCCTTCTAATGCTTTTATTTAATAGCATATTCAAACATAGCCAAAAAAAAAATATATATATATATATATATATTTCCTCAAAATTTTCTAACAAATCCTAATAGGATGATAGTTATATGATAATCGTATGACAGAATTATAAAATTAATACAAGCCCTTCTAACTCTTTGATTGCTACCACTACACTAATTGCACAATCGTGCAATCGACGGGTACGTGGGGCTTTAGCGTACCAACAATTTCCTTGACTTTAGATTGCTGCAAATAACATAATCATATCATAAGTACAAGTCCATAAGAAAGTAAAATAAAAGTTCAGAATACTCTCAACTCATAATATATTCAAGTTTCCTCTTCAAATTTACATAGGCGTTCGGTTGCATTTCAGAGTACCTTATAGTACCTTATATTCAATGTAAACAACTCGAGACATAACTTCATTCTCTAAAGATTATAAATTAGTATCCAAATTACATCATTATTATAGCCTTCCAATTTCACAAACATATACAATATCACAATCTTATTAACCAGTTGGAAGGATGAAGAAAAAGCATGTGAGAAGATTGGTACAAGACTTGTAGCTTGCAACAATAGTTGAGACTTTAATTTAGTCATAAGTAAAATAACCATTTACCTTGTACAACTGAGTTACTTTTACAGAAAGTAAATTACTCTTTGATTGGCCATCTGCTCAAATAAAATTTAAACTGGTCGGCTACTCGGCCATCTATGGTAGTCCTACATAGAACCTCTTAGGGTAGCTGTCTAATAATTTGAGTATTTAATTGTTGTGGATCTTTATCCTTCTGTAAAAGTCTTATCTTTTTAAATAAAAACATTTGAGACTTTTTTCATGTAAAAAAAAATAATTTAATCATTTCACATAAGAATTTAAATAGTAATTAATGAAAGAAAAATATAATTTACCCAAAAAAAAAAAAAAAAAAAAAAAAGAGTGAACTTTGAGTTATTTGGGTTATTCCTATTTGTTGAGAGTGATTTCGAATTTTGAAACCCAAGGCGCTCTCTCTCTCCCTCTGCCACTCGATTTGGAGTTCGCTCACTCTCTCTGTTTTTCAAATTCCTTCGTCGCGCGCTTTCTCGCCTCACAATCAGACTCACACCCAGAGGTAATTCGCGTTGGCTTTAATGTTTCAACACTTCTAGGGTTTCTTTTACCTTTTCTCTCATCCCATTACCTTCCGTTTGGCTGCCCAGAAATCTTCTCATTTTCCGTCATTTGCTTTATAAACCGAAGTAACCGAGACCAAATAGGGCTTACGGTTCCTGATGTATGCGAGACTCGGGGGCTCTTAGAATTTGTTTGTTGCTACGAATTCAGAAGTTATAATTATTTTAAACGAAATCCAGTAATTGTTATCTTCCTTTATAAATTGAAAAATGTTTTTTTTTCTTTTCTTGGCAGATGGAAGCTCTCTATTCGAAGCTCTACGATAAGTACACTAAACTCAAGGTGTCTCACAGCTCTTCACTTTTCTTTCTATTCCTTTTGTACTGTAGAAATTAACTAATGTGATATTGTTTATATGCTTAGTATCCATTTATATTATAATGCTATGTTTGGTCACTGAGAATTTTGTGAGGTTAGATTGTTTGAAGTCTTTTAAGATTATTTATTTTGGTTCTTAAGAATATGGGAAACCAATTTAGTTGGCAATTGATTTTTTTATCATATTTAAGAACCACACAGTATAAAATATACAGTTCTTTTTTTCTTTTTCCTTTTTCTCCCCTTACACATGCTTTTTCTTTATTCCTTTTTTTGCAGACAGAGAAATGGTCTCAATTGGATAAGCTAAGTAAAGATCAAGAAATAAAATTTGTGAATTGTGTGAATGGTATGTATTTTCCCGTTTATACTCTCCGTGCATTGGCCCCTTTTTTTATGGTTTCTTTTGTGACCATCTCAAGTCTACCGTCACGATTCTGCTGCTATATTTAAAAGCTGGGTGTTATGATTTTTTTTTTTTTTTTTTTTTTTTCTGGGTATACCAATTGAACATCAGGATGGTTATACTTCTTGTAACGAAATTTGTCATACATTCTGAACTTGGATCCCATACTTATGCTTGAAAACATCCACTTGTAGAAGGTTTTTCTGGAACATTTGCATGTGGTCTCTTGGTTGTTCAGGCCTGATTGCTTTGTGAAACTGTAAAATAAAACATCTGAATGGTAAAAATTGTGTGAGTTTTTTTAGATCGCAATTACTTGGGATAGGCATACAAACCTTTGCCGCTCTATTTGTATCTTGGTTCAAATTCTAGCTCACTAGCAAATGTCCTCCATAACCGACATGGATTTTTGGAACTGTCTCTGGTATTGTTGTTCTTCTGTTCCTCAATCAGTTTGATGAGTCGTTGGTCAAAACTATGGGTTCCTTCTCAGTTTTCTATTCACTTAGTGATTTTGATCAAGCAGGGTACCTTGCTATCGGCTTGGGCATAAACAACCCTATAAAGTATGGTTTTTCTTTTTCACTTAAACTTAGAGAACCCTGTTAAGCTGATTGAAGCTAATAACAGTCGTCATCAATTGTACTCTACTGCACTGCTATTACAGTCACAAAAGTTAAAGCTCAAGCTTTAAGCTTCTAATGAAGTAAACTGTTTCATCACAATTTCCTCGCTTGTTGCAGCTGCAGAGGAGCTGATACAACACTTAAGAAATGAAAATGACCAATTGCATGCTCAGATTGATGACTTGAGAAATGAAGTGGCTTCAATCAGGCATGCATTCCTACTTCATGTTAAATTTTTGCTTTGCTTAGTATTGTTGTTTGCCCCCTCTTTTTAAGTACCACTTATTGAACTTTTGGTGGAGCCCAAATGTTGTGTAAAGTTGAAGAAACCTTGATATTTCTTTCATTGACATGTGGTGAATATATACGCACACACACAAGCTGTACATGGTCCCAGCCCCTTGATTGTTGGGTTGCTGTCAGAAAAAATATTGCAGCAACTAAATTATTATACAAATTAGATCCAGATTCGAGACATAATACATACATTTGAATTTAAATTCTCAATTATAGTTTTCCCCTCTCCAATTTCAGGTACGTTTAGTATGTCTAATGATAACAGAATCTAAAATATATGTTACTTTCATTTTCAGGTCCACCAATGATGAACAATTTGCTGACTACCAAAAAAATTTAATGGAAGAGAGCCAGAAGAGTAAGACATCTGGATTGGTTAATTGGTGCTGCTTGTAACTCTTATACTGGCTTACTAGTTTGGTGTGTTAGCATTTGCATCATGGCGTTTCTTAATGTTGTTTCAGCATAGACAACGTTAATGAATACTTGTTTACCGGAATAAAGAAAAAAATACTGCTTTTGTATTGTTATTTGTTTAATGAATACTTCCTTACCGGGAAAAAAGAAAAAAGTACTGCTTTGATGTGACTACATCTAAAGGGGGCTTTTTTTTCTTCTTTAAAAAGAAACTAGTAAATTTCAGCCCATATGAATCTTCAATTGACTTTTGTAAATAAACAAAAGTTTGTTGTAAACCTTAATTGTTAGTAATTATGGTAATATGTCTGTCATATGATTAATCAATTCATCTTTATTCTGACTGTCGATCAATTCCCTTTCATCATTAAGAGGATAAATTTATGTCAGATAAAGCTCTTGCTGAAGAATTAGAAAAGCTCCAAAAGCTACAGCAGGAGGGAATTTTGGGTAGTATAAAGGATGGTGCAAACGTTAATGCACAAGTTATATCGGAAGTGTCCAATAGCTCATCCAGAATAATGACAAGAAAACGTAGCAGGCTTTCTGGCTCTGTGAGTCAAGATGATGCCATGCAAAGAGAAGCGGCAAAAAACTCGTCCAAGGAAACTGTGTACAGTAATGCTGTTGTAAATGTTCAGCAGGTATATCAGTTAATCCTGCATACTTTGAGCGGAAATTGTTGATTTATCTTTTTCTTTCTGACCACTTTTGTGTAACCATCCAGCCGGAATGCTGTAGAAGAACTATTGACGCATCAGGTTGGTGTTGGAAATGAATTCTCTGATATTTTACATGGCATTATGTTTTTGGTTTACCTTATGAATTGATAGTATTTTTTAGGCGGTGCCCTCAAAGAAAGCGGCTCTGCTAACTGCTTCTTTCAAGCTTTTGTTGAGTATTTGGTGGGCATGAAACTATCAGCGGTTAATCAAACTGAAGGCATGTGTATCTCAGCCCTGCATCAATCAAGTGGTAATTCATCAATCTGGAATTATTATTTTAATTCCTTGACTTTGGTGTACCAATATTTCTTTGGCTAAACTACAAACTGGTCCTGCAAGTTTGGTTTTGTAGCCAATTTGGTCTCTCAAGTTTTGATTTGGTCAATTTACTTCATACTTGTAGATCACAATCAATGTAATCCTTCTGTCCACATCCGTTAACTAGACATACGCTAAGTCTTTAAAATGGCTCAATACCACAAGTTTTTCAAAAAATTTAAAAGTTTTCCCCAATTTCACTTAACTCACCAAAAAAAGAGACCTAAAAAACTACAAATTTCTTTAGAACGACTATGCAAGCGGAGTTACTGGTCATATACAGTGTTGCATTTCACCTCCCCAGCCATGATATCACGTGCATTGCCATCCTCTCTTTAGTGGCTGTCTTCCCTTCAAATATCGCCACCACTCCCCCCTCATTCAAAATCACCTCTGCCACCAATTTAGGCCTCACTTTACATTTAGACTACTACTATACCCATCCCTAACCACCCTGTGGGCCATCCTAACTGCTGGCCCAGGGGATGACGACTGGTCTACCCAAAGGTACAACAGTAGTGCAGACAAAAGCACACGTATCCTCTAAAACACTGCCAACATAAGCATGAACTCCAATCTCTCCATGTTACCTGAAATGATTCTCATCAACAGCCAACGTGCATGCTTGCACTTCCACAGCCTAATTGCAATGAAGACAGAAATTTCATATTTACTGTAGAAATGGGTGAATGTGTTGATAGTTTTATATTTCCTTCCACCTATTTTGATACATAAAAGATAAACAGTTATGTTAGGTACTGGATTAGTACTTTAAATCTACTTAGCAAAAGAGTTTGTTTATGGGTTGCTAGAACACGTCATGCATTATGATGTGCATTTACCATGGTGATTGAGGTCTTATTTGGAGATAAACATTTTCCTCCTTCATTTTGGTGTCATCCCTTAGCACTTCAACACATCTGATCCTTTTTTTGGCATATGCTCCAGTCTTTTCAAGCAGATTTTTCCTCTTCTGGATTTGCATCCATCTGCTTCTTTGACTTTGCAGGGGCTTAATCAATTGTTGAATGCTTCTAAAGACGTAATCTGTTGAAACTTATGTCCTTATCCCTTGAAACTTGTCAGATACATCATAAACACATCATTATTAGGAAAAAAATGTTGTAAAGTATATACTTTTGCCATTGATCTTTGGATTGAATGGCTCTCCTTCCCCATACACAAGGGAAGGAAGATGGGGTCCAGGTTCAACCCTATAAAGTACGTGAGTTGTGTTTTCCCAAAGCAAAAAGAAAAAAAAGAAAAAAAGAAAAAAGAAAGAACATATCCAATACTGCTTGGGCTCTCCTACACGCATATTAGCCATACCTCAAGCATTACGATGCAACCTTTTTTCTTATGGAAAAAGAATATTATCTTTAGAAAACACCAAAGAAGTGTCTATGACATAATTTTGACTAATGTTCAAATCAAGGATGTCTGCATGATAAAAATTCAAATAAAAAACTATGGTTCAAATAAGAATGGTCATATTGGTATCACACATACCCAATATAGAGCTAAAAAAAGCTTGTTTATTTGTGTCTACTCGAGCCTCTAAGACCTCCCACAATTTAACTTTCTGCACACGTTGGCATGTTGCTTTCTAGGCAGAGTTTTTCAGTCAGTATTTCTTGGGCAATATCGGCTTAATTGGAATTCTTAGTAGAACTCAGTTTTGGCTTCAAGCATATCATGGATTGGTTACTACATATTGAACAGTACTTTCTGATCATTGTCATATCAGGGTACTCATTCAGTCTAACATGGGTAAATAAAGCAGCTGGAGAGGAAGCACAACTGCTGTACCGTGTCTTATCATTGGGGACATTTGAGAGAGTAGCACCAGAATGGATGAGGGAAGTCATTATTTTCAGCACAAGTATGTGCCCAGTCTTCTTTGAAAGGGTTTCCCGTGTTATCAAACTGCACCACTAGTGGCCCTCTTCCCAATCTCAGTCTAGATTGATGTTTCTGACAAATCTGAAATCCTGCAAGTCCTTGTAAATCAGCGGCTGCGGCAATGGACTTAATAGGCTGATCTAACCATCTTTCTGCGTTAGACCAGGGAAGTAAGCACTTTGTTATAAACTGAAAGATCTTATATGTAAAAATCCTATGATTCATGGGTATTATTGGTTAGCCGTATGATTTTCTCAAAAAAAAAAAAAAAAATCTCAGAATGTATTCAATGTACAACTTGCTCATACAAGGATTGGGTTTTCTTTATAATTTAAAGGTAGTGAATGATATGCGAATGAGAATTTGTGTTGAAATTGAAATATTAGGGTTTCATGCAAGTCCTTTTCTTTGTTGGTTAGGAACCATCATAACATAACAGCTGCTCATTATATTGTGGCAAGTGGATTCAGTTGTATGCTCTGAAAACTGTAACAAAAAGCCTTAACTCACCTCTTGCAGTAAATTCAAGATAATAATCTTTCAAGCCGAAGTTGCCCCTTCTTTTCTCTGATGCAGCTGAGAAATTCTACAGAGGCATTTTTAATTAATTCATCCATCTAATTAAGAGAAAATATGCTTCTTCTTTTTTTCTTTTGAATTTACTCTTTACATTCCCATGTTATCTCCAAACAAGCTAATGCAATAATAATTATAACAATAATAATAATCTCAAAAATCAGCTGCAGGCATATCATGCTTTTGGTTTGACAAAAATTAATGGCCAAAGAAATGAAATGTTGATGATATCTGCTTGTTTGTGCATGATATCATCAACATTTCAGCGCTATGGAGAAAAGGAAAATATATATATATATATATATATATATATATATATATATATATATCCCGGGATAAATCTATTATAAAATTCAGTTGAAAATAATCGTGAAATTCACAATAATAAGCTAACATGGTGTCTTTGGCAAAAATAAAGCAATAATATAATACAAATTTTTGCAAGAAAATTGTTCGAGGTATTACAGCTTTTATTATAATTTTTTTACAAATTCATACGGCAGTTCACATGAGTGCCACATAGGTGAAAAAATTAAACAACAAATTTTGAGAGATAAATTTAATTATTTAATAACTCGTATGATAATTATGAGTGGATTATCATTTAGTTTATAAGGGACTAGAATAAAAACTGTAGTAACTTTTAACATCACTCTTTTAGGTAAAACAGGAGCTGGTATAGGTTACTCATTGTGCGCATGTTAGCAAAGCCCAGAGACAGCATCTCGTTCAAACTAAGAAAACTAGCCGTTGTAGACGAAAAAATGCAATGCCGAATCTACCCCCTTCTCGCAACGTTCGGAAAAAAATTTGAACCCCCACCAAACCTCTAAATCACGTCGTCTCGCCTCACCCACACACCTTTTTAAGCCTTAAAATCTTCAAGCCCCCACACTCCAATACAACCAACTTTTCCTGCTCTCTCTCTCTTTAATCATATTTCTTTGATTTGATTAAAGAAAGAGAGAAACATTCATATTTCCTTTGTTCTCAATCAATCTCCTCTGTTGTTGCGTTTCTTGAATCTCTGTGTGTGTTGAAACCCAGAAAAGGATCTATGGCGACCATTAATGGGTACACTGAGACTGCTCAAAGCTACCAAGCCAATGGCAATAATACTCGGGTGAATGCTGCGGCGTCTCCGCCGAAACAGCCTCACCCTCCGGAAAAGAGCGTTAATTCTCAGTCTGTTCTTAAAAGGTTGATATGGTTTTTTTAAAGATTTGGATTTTTTTTTTTTTTTTATTAGCCATGGTTGAAGATTTCTATGATAAGGCAGATGCGTTTTTTTTTCCTTAACTTGGGATTTTTTTTCTTAAATTGTGTTCATCTGCATAATCTGTTTTATTGAAGGTGAAAGCTAGATAGATGGGTTTTTCAGGGTTTGGGTTTTATTATTTTTATCATTTCGTTATGGATCTTCAAGTTCTTGAGTTGGGGTTGCTGTGTTTACACCGATAATTGGGTATCTACACAATCTGTTTGTAAAAAGGCGTCCTAGAAAGCTAGATGGGTTTATTAAATAGTATTGGGTTTTTGTTTCTTTATTGTCTCTCTGTGAATATTGCTTTTCAATATTTAAATTGGTTCTTTTAGGGTTTGTAAGGTTTCTAATCCTGTTTCCTGTATTATTGCTTTTGTGAAACAGGTTGCAGTCTGAGTTGATGGCCTTAATGGTAAGAACCATGTGACACATTTTTTCTTCAAGTCGTGGGATTTTCTGTTTGGATGCTGAGAAAATTTAGTGGGAACGAGAACATAAACCTTTTTAAAACTTTGAAGTATTTGATTTCCTTCTTTTCTAAGTAGCCAAACCACAAACTAGTCCGGAGATCTATGGTTCTTTTGTTAAATTTTCTTGTTTTGAATTATAGATGAGTGGGGAATCTGGGATATCTGCCTTCCCTGAGGAAGACAATATATTCTGCTGGAGAGGGACAATTAATGGAAGCAAAGATACAGTGTTTGAAGGAACAGAATACAAGCTGTCCTTCTCGTTTCCAAATGACTACCCATTTAAGCCCCCAAAGGTCAAGTTCGAGACATTCTGCTTCCATCCCAATGTGGACAACCATGGAAATATTTGCTTGGACATTCTTCAGGTACTTTTCTCTTTTCTGTGCTTCTTCAGTCTTTTTAGCTCTACAATAGTTTGCAGATGTTCGATGTCTCAAGCAAATATTTAGACTTGTCATATAATCTGAACATATGAGAAATCTATATCTGTAGGATAAATGGTCATCTGCTTATGATGTGAGAACCATCTTGTTATCAATCCAAAGTCTGCTTGGTGGTAATTCTTTCTTCTTCTTCGTTTCTTTCAATGCGTTTAATGTAAAAACCAGTTTTGATTTTTCGACTAATCTGGCAAATCGTTCTTTTTTTTCCTTTGTGAAATTCAGAACCAAACGTTAGCTCACCTCTAAACTCCCAAGCAGCCCAGCTCTGGAGCAATCAAGAAGGTGATTACATTATTCATTTCCCCTGCATGACTGGAATCCTTCTTTTCCTTCTTCCTTTTCACTTGTCTGAAAAGTGCTTCCACTGTCTCTTGCAGATTATAGGAAGATGGTGGTGAAGTTGTACAAGCCTCCAACTGTTTAGTTTCATGTGTTAGGAGTTTCTCAGTTGAAGTTATAGAAGCCTCTCTTTCTCCTTTGGTCTTTCTTTTTGGAGAAGAGAGACTGAATTTCTTCTTCTTTTTTTCATTTACTGTGGGTTACATTTTTTTCTTCTTTGATCTTGTTGGAAACTCATGGTCCTTGCTGATGAATGAATGTTACAATTGTTGTTTACAGTCCTCTCTCTCTCTCTCTCTCCCTTGTGTTGTCTCTCCATTGCAACTATTTGAAATTTTTTGACAAACTCCGATAAATCTGTTTTCCATCTAAAAAGTTGTGTATTCTTTCTAGGAAATGGTCATCTTAAAAGAAACACAGCGCCATGGATTACCCAACAGATTAATAATGGGGATTTTTTTAAGGTTATGGCTCATTCGGCTGTTTATGATCATTAACCTGTAGACTTGATCTAGATGTACCATTAACCTGTAGACTTGATCTTTTGGTCATAACCGGACAGCTGGTTGTCTTTCATGGAGTACGGAAGTTTAAATAAAGACCAAACTTAATTTGAATAGGGTTAAATCCTAATTTTTAGGCATATATATTTTATTAACAAAAAATCTGGCCAACTTCATCGATTTTTGGACAAAGCAGAGATTGATCAGAGTATACACTTATTCTAATTTGAATATACACAGCATGAAAATTTTCTGAAAGAGTTCAAAAGGGTCTTTTCTGTACACCAAGATGTTGCATATTTTTTTATTACCCAAAAAAAAAAAGAACAAATATTCTCTTATGAGTGTAAACTAACACACATGAAGCAAAATTTCAGCCTCAGTAATGGGCAGTAATCAAATCCATGTTCACGAGCAGAAGCAGTTGGAATACAAAACTTCATTGAGCTGAATACTCATCAATTGAATTGGAAGATTGCCAACACTTTGAATAGTAACAATAACCAAAATTTATTTTCTCAATCTTAAATTACATTATTAGCATTGTCATCCTACATTCCGCATTGGCATAATTCAATGACCTGCAGCCTGCAGGCGAGGGCAATTACAGCTCAAGCAATGGCCATCTGCTTTGCTGTGTTTTCTTCCCAGTTAATTTCCTAAGCATCACAGCATCGCACTCGAGCTCAAAATTGGAAGCAAGTCTTTCCGTTGATATTCTGCAAACTGTAGGAGGCTGTGGAAGTAGGAAGTCATCTTGACCGAAATTATGACTGCAAAGACCAAGGGGTCCTCTATGTGGGCATTAGACCAACCAATTAAAGCAATATAAAGTAAATCTTAAGAAGTTTGATGTAACTAATACCCAAACTTTCTCCAAAAGGGTCAGTTACTCTATTCCTAATAACAACTCAAAAGTAATTTGATGAAAAAACATGAAATTTTTCGAGAGGAATTACAATCCTGGAATTCAAAACAAAGAGACTTAACAGATTCATTTCAATTTTAACAAATTATTCCAATCACGATAAAACATGTCCTGTCATTCTGAAAGTAAAGTTCAAGCTTGAATTCTCACCTCAAAACGACACAAGGAAAATGGAGAGACGGCAAATCAGACAGCAACATTAGCATTTTGTTTCCATTTATTGCTCACGCGGGATTTCTCCCCACCTTTCATCATTCTAGAGAGGATATCTGCTTGCTTTGTGTTGCCCTCCTGATTAAGACTCCTGATGAGGTCCTCACAACTACTCCAATTGTTAACGCCTCCTTTCTCCATTACTTTACACAATATTGAATATGCATTGAGTGTCTTCCCTGCTCCCAAGAGAGCGTCCAACACCTTATCATAGCTTGAAAAGTCTATGGTAAAGTCTCTCTCCAATGCAAAATCCAATAACTTAAGAGCAGCAATTGTCTTCCCCTTCTCACAAAGAACAGATAAAAGACTATCAAAATCAGGTGAGCACCCACTATGCATAAGTAGTTCAATGCGTCCGAGGGCTTCCTCAACATGACCTCTCATGAGGAGGGCTTCCAAGATCTTAGCAACCAAGTCCATATTCTCCTTCACCCCCTTCTCCACCATACTCTTCATCACACGGCTTGCCGTTTGAACCCTCCCATCTTCAAATAAGGGCTCAATCACTGACCTGAATAGGGATGAATCCGGAAGATGCCCAGCTTCAATCATACTATCCAAAGCTGTTTTAGCATCAGCTGGTTCGCCTTTGTTCAAGTAGCTCTTGATAAGCAATTTGAACGAATCTGCATCTCTAGAAACCCCTCTTCTACCCATGATCTTTAGAATTTCAAAAGCAGAATCAGGATTCCCTTCTTTGGAATGCCCACATATCAAATTATTAAAGGCAACCGAGTCCAGAACACCCTTTTTCATCAACTGCCGGAACAAGGTTTCTGCTTTACCCGTCTGCCCATGGTTGCACAGATACTGAATCATTGGGTTATAAGCACTAGGCTCCATCTCCAAAGAATTCTGTGGCCTCAAGATGATTTCCTTCTCAATAAGCTTATCCAACAACTTAACTGCCCGATCATACACCTCAGACTTGCAAAAGTTTTCGATTAAGACACCATAATGACCCGCCTCAGTGGGTATGCTCAACCGAATCATCGCCTTAAGCACGTCTGCTGCAGCATCCAAGTCACCAGACTTGCACTGACATGTTAACAGTTTCATAAAGATGGAATTATCCTTAGGAGCAAAATGCCTCTCAACCATCTCTTTCAACATCATTTGAGCTTCAGACATCTTCTCCCCATCACAAAGCCCAGGCAACAAGGTTGAGTACGTGACAGCATTAGGCTTAATACCAAAAGACTTCATCTCATCCAACATTCTCAACCCATCATCAACTCGCCCAACCGAAACATACCCTTTTATCATGGTAGTATAACTTATAACTGTTGGAGCTATGTTCCTCCCCTTCAGCTCCGTAAACAACTTCTCTGCCTCATCCATCATCTTAAACCGATAATAGCCATTAATCATAGTATTATACGTGACCACATCCGGAATAATCCCTCTACTCTTCATATCCTCATAAAACCTTTTCGCAGTCTCCAGCCTTAACGACAAAAAGAATCCCCAAATCATAATATTGAAGGTATGACGAGTAGGCTCAATCCCTTCATTCAACATCGCATTGAAATACCTCTTCGCCATCATATACCGCCCCCGCCTCAAAATCACCTTAAACAAAGCATCATAGGACTTGATACTCCTCTCCACACCCAACTCCTTCATTTTCTGAAAAATCTTAACAGCCTCCTGAACAATCCCACCTTTACCATAGCTCTCAATCAGCACAACAAACAAGTCCTCGTCCCACTCCACACCCTTCTTCGGCATATCCAATAGTATGCACCTAGCGTGGTTGAGCTTCGAAGCTCGGCCCAAAATCTCAGTCATTTTCAAATGGGTAGCACGGTCGTGGTGGACCAGGCCCGCCCGCTCGACCCATCGGAAGAACTGGAGCGCGTGCTCCAAGTTCTTGGCAGCGTGCAACACATTCCAAACAAGTGTGTTATCGAATTCGGGCACCAAAGCCCGGATTGAGTTCTGTAACCGGGTCGTCCAAGCCCGGCTTGCCATCATTCTACATATAACATCCTCAATCTTTTCTGGGTTCGGACGCTTACCTCGTGGGGTTCTCTGGTAGACCTTCGGCTCCCCATTTTCCGGATTTGGGTTATCGGGTTCGGGTTGCGAGTCGAAAGCCGTGACCGGATCGGGAACTGGGTTTGGATTCTGATCGACGGCGGAGATTGAGTCGTCGGTGGAGGTGAAGAAGCGGAGGAGATTGAGGGTGGAAGGGTTTAAGGTTCTGGGAATGTCGGGAAAAACCCTAGTGGTCCATTGATAGGGTTTAGACGCAGAAATGTAAGCCATTAGATGCAGAAATGGTCCGTTGATTACTCGCAGAAAACAATAGAGTGAGGCTCTACAATGGGAAAGAAAAAGTGGACGTTTCGGACTCCGGAGGGAGATATCTGGGCGGCTGCTCAACAGATGTGTTGAGGTCGGGCGCTAGACGGAGGAGAGAGACAAGACAGATTTAGGTTAATAGGTGTTCTTTTTTTTCTTTTTTTCTTTTTTTCTTTTTTTGACTGAACCCTCTTGAGCAATATCATTTTATGTACTCATTCATATCCGGTAAATTTTGAACTCGCACGCTTTTTTTACATGGATGGGGTAAAATTCTAATTTCGTTAGCGAACGCGAGCCTAAGAGTGCGTTTGAGATTATGATTTTATAAAAATAATTTATGTTTTTAAAAAATATTGTAAAAAGTAAAGGCATTTAGCATTACAATTTAAAAAACACTTAATTTAAAATATGAAGAAAAAAAAATGCAATTTTTACATGCGAGTTAAGGAGTTCTTATTTTTAAAACAAAACAAAAAACAAATTTAAACCAAAATTACGATTTATCATAATAAATATTTAATAAAAAAATATTTTTTAACATATTTTACCAAATATCTTTACAATTTTAAAACGTAATAATTTTAAAAATTAAAAAACGTAACTTTTAAAATAGTACAATGTTATGGGTCTTACTGCAGAATAGTGGGAAGAACTTGAAAAGGAGAGAATGAAAAGCTTTGTGTGAATAGGGAAAAGGAGCAAAAGTCAAAATGGTTAATGCATGAACATTAGGAAGAGTTTGTCCAGCTTACATTTGGATCGTTCGCTATTTTCAATAAAAATTATTCCTTTTATTAAGAATGGAAGAAAGTAAAATAAAATAGTCTTAATATTAAAGTATACATATACTCTTAACACTTGAAATTCATGACTATTTTGAATGACTATTACATTCCACCTTCTTCTATTTTCAATAAAAATTATTCTTTTTTTTCTGATAAAATAGCCATCTTGCGTACCAAACGTGACATAAGTAAGATTTTCATTATGACAGATCTCATTTCTCAACACAAGATCCTTTATGTTAAATATTCAATACCAAAACACTATGTTAACGCAGCATATCAAATGCCAACAACTCCCATTACAAATCAAAACTTGACATGGCTGCTAGGGCTTGGGTGATGTAAGCTGCCTCAGGTTGTACTTGGCAAATTCCTTGTACTTGTCGACCACTCCAATCAAGCACACAGTCTGACAATATGAAACCAGAAAAAATATTAGATTTATCATATTCAAAAAAAGGTTTACTTAATAACAGACATCTAGCTACAAGTTCCTTTCACAAGTTATAAACAATAGTATAATAGTTTGTACAAGCATAACCGCTGGATCATTGGAAAAATTCAGGGTGCAGGAAAAATAAATAAAAGGAAAGATAAGACAAGCTAAAAACAGGAGTATCTCAATCCCTGCATGAAGGTTGAATCTGATGCAATGCAGCAGCTATTAGCAAAAGTAAAAGAATAATTACATAAGTCAAAATTCCAAAAGTACTCTGAAACTCATGCTGCTAGGGAATTTTTTTTATTTAGCATGGAACTGGGTCAAAAAAACAAGATTCAAACTCAACCCAATAAGAGGACAAAATTTGCAAAACATGGTGTAAAAGATGAGCAACAGGGAGAAATATTCAAGTTCTTCTTTAGCAAGAAAAAAGAATATTCTTACCTTGACAACTTCAACTATAATGGTTTTATCAGGATTGTTAAGATCAACTTTATGCGGTCCAGGAACAGATTTTGCAACTGCATTTATGATCTTCATCCTGTCAATACCACTATTTGCACGGGCTCCAAACATTACTGCAAACTGCATAGAAGATTAGAAAAGTTACACTCCATCTCCATACATACGATAGGATTTCAGCTTGTGGTGTGTCAGTGTATGCTGAAGCCAATGATTTTTCACTTGTTTTCTAGTGCTTATTTATTTGATCTGCCAATGATTGTTCAATTTTTTCCTAGTGCTTATTTATTTGATCTGAGATCTGTTATTGATCTTTTTTTTTCTTTTTTTCCCATAGTTTATTCTAAGTTCAAAGTCAAGACATATAAAAACCAACTTGCATCATTAATGACAAGCACTAGAAAACAAGTGAAAAATCATTGGACCTCTGAGGAGTTTATTCTATTATTCCTGGTTGTAGAAAGATTTATCTTGGCTACATTTAGGAAGTAAAACACTGTTCATGAAAAGATATAGTTGAAAATTTTGGTTAACTCTCTTGCATATAATTCCAACAAGGTATTTTATTGGAAAATTATAACTTAGGCAGCATTAGAAACATTTAGACTCTGCTTATCAGCAAAAGTAAGATAAGGAATGGCAACATTGATTAATAGTACTACCTTTTGTGGGTTTTGAGTATCCACTGGAAAATGTTGTTCCACAAGAGGTTTGATTGCTCTTGAAATTTCCTCCTCTGAAGTATAGCATGCCACTTCAATAGGTAACATTCTTAAGATGAACCTATATTAGACAACAAACATGTTATCTTGCCAGCACCAATATGACATTTCTTCTGTCCATGTGCTTTGTATAATTTAACTGAAAAGCAATGAATGAACCTTGACATATGTTTTCTTGTTGATGCAGCAGATGTCATCATGTGCTGCACGATATTTGTGGGTCCAGGGTCTCCATCTCTCTTCCGCATTTGAATAAAGACAACACCATTACAACCCGAATCAAGCTTGAAAAAGCGCCTCTGTATAACAATAATCGTCAATGCAAGAGAAAACACAAGCCCTTTGGGTTACAACAAAATGAAGAAAACTAATATGCCACCAACAGCAAGAGCAATTGTCTTTCTAGATAGGTGTCTCTCTTGTATACTTCTTGTTTACCTAGGTTGTCCTTTTTTAACGATATTTCGATTACTTATAAAAAAAAAAAATTGGTTGATAGTAATCTAATTACCTCAGTGACAGAATCTCATTTGGGTCCACCAAAATAGATACGAAAGACACAGAATCGATAATAATGATTTATTGCATATATCAGAAACATTGTAAGTACATGAAACTATCGAAAAAATCTTCAATTTCTCAGGACAATGTACATAAGATTCAAAATTCAGCTCATCAAAATGATCCATTTAGAAATGAGATGGAAATGTGAACCAACTCTAAAATAAACTTTTAAGAATACAATCTGGCACAAAATTGAAACTTTTAATCAAGACAGACTGGACACTACATGCAAGAGATTGAAACTGATAGTAGAATACTTTACCAAATCTGCACTCACAGAAGAAATGACAATGAATGGGCAACTGAAAATTATTAGCATAGCCTATGTACATATATTTATTACCAGTGTATAATCTTTGAATCATAAAAACCTCTAGCATGAGCCACCACAATGCAGAGCCAGAGGAGAGATAAGAGCACGTGAACAAAACTTAATAAAACAATAATCTAAAGAGCAATAATTAGAAGAAGGGCCAGGAAAATGACTAAGCAGAACAAAAATCATTCAGAAATAGAAATTGAAAAATATAAGCTAAAGAAAAATTCTAGACATATTCAGGTTTGGCCATGGAATCAGATATATTCAAAAATAAAATTAAGTCAGATCAAAATAAATCAAGTAACAAAGTTTGGCAGCTCTTGCTAACTCACCTTGCTCTTATCTCCCAATTCTTCGAGTTCAGCCTCAATTAGTTTATCAATAGACTTCTCCTCCACTTTTTCATGGATCACACATTTCAATGCTTCTGTTCCTAGACATTGTTTCTTTGCTGGTGGCTCCTCAGTTTCTCTTGGTTGATTCTCCTTTGCTGGTGGCTCCTCAGTTTCTCTGGGTTGATTCTCATGATTCTTACCATTCCCTTCAATATCATTAGGTTTTTCTTCTGTCAGATTTCCATGGTGCACATCATCTTTAGCATGAGGATGTGGAGCCTGATTTGTTGCGACCTTATGACTGCCAATATCATCCTGACAACTATCTGATTTATTCTTGCCCTCCTCCTCCTCCTCCTCCTCTTCATCATCATCGCTACTAGAAGATTCAGAATCAGAGAACTTAATCTTCTTATTTAGAGGTTTATTTGGTAGCTCCGCAAGCTTCACATCTGAATCTTTCCCGTGGAGTAGCTCTTCATAAAACTGAGAGAAAAAACAGGAGAGTAATTTAACTCCACCTCATAGATAAGAGGAAAATAAAGGTTCTCTATATGTTTTGTCAGACTTCATAGAAGACAGAGATCATATTTACATACTTCCATGCATGCACAACAATACTACGAATTTTATAAGGGTTCTATCTATGTTCTGTCAAACTTCATGCAAAAGACAAAAAATGAAAACCAGATAACAAAGGTTTGAAAATCAAGTGGGACTAGAAGGTATGCATAAGACACTTATAATCACATCGACATAACCACAACAGCCATAGAAGGTGCAGAAAGCGGCAACAAATGCCCTCTAGTTCCCACTGGACCGTGCATCAACATTTTGTTTGAATTGAATATGGAAGGTGTAGTTCATCAAACTGGAGAGGGAAAACAACCCAAAGAAAACATAAACAATGCTTCTTCTCTAATTTGTTGCTGAAACAAAGCAAAAATCCTTGCTGTTTTTAAAAATAGCGACAATACCATGTACTTATTAAACTCTACAGTACAACCGCCAAAATTTCCCAAATCTTCAACCTAATCAGGGAAAATTTTCCAATGTATTTTCTTTTCACTCTTATTACCAAACATCATTCTAATTCAATAACAAACTCTTCTCAATACTCAGGTGACAATAATGTAAGTTCATTAATGATACAAAAATAAAAATCGAACCCAGAAAAGAAGCATAGAGAAATAGAATTCAACAACAATAAAACATACACCCACCAAACAATTAAGCGAGATAAGATCAAATAACTCATTTAAATAAACTAAAATAAAACATATCATACACAACAATAAGAAATTAAAAAATCACACACACAGAGACAGAGAGAGACATACAGAATCAATAACGTTAATGGCTTCACGGGATGCCTGGCTTTCCCGGCCTCCATCGCACGTGATGAAGAACCCTTGTACTCCCGGGCGTAATGGGTACGCCCCCTTCTTCTTTACTGGCTTCTGGAACACAAAGAAAAATATTGTCATCAACCCATGTTAGACATAGACTACCTACTATATAATTCATAGAGCAAGAGAAAGAGAGAGACGTTGTGGGGAAGATAGCGCTGCCTTCTCTTCTTGCCCTTGCCGGCGTTGTCGCCGCTCGATCTGTTCTCCGAACCCATGTTTCGAGACAGACACAGAGAGTGAGAGCAGCGCAGTAAATAGCTCGAACGTGTACCGTACCGTTTGTTCAGAGCCTTTCAGTTCGAGGGTTCCATGAACGAATCCATATAGCTTTTTTTTTGTTGTTTTTTTTTTTTTTTTAAGTGCTTTTTTGTAGTTTAATATGAAGCTTTATAAGTTTTTAATTTTACAATAATTAAATAATGGACACAAATTTCCTCTAAACCAATACGAAAATATTCTCCAACTCATGTAAAATAGTACCAAGTGTTTTTTACTAATTTAGACTAAATTTAATGTGTCTTTTAAGGACCGTGATACACAGCATATGGCGGCATCTGCAAAAAAAATTATAAAAATATATATATATTTTGCACACGGCGTGCCATCACCCGTCTTTTAAATGTTTATAAATACTTAACACTATTTTACATTAAGTTAAAAGATATTCCCGCCATACCAATTTGGATGAAATTTCTATCTATTAAATATAGGCTTATAGCTAGTTTTAAAGTTTTGGGTAACTAATAAATTTATCCGTACTCAATTTGCCGTGTAAAAAATAAAAAGTATGCGATTTTTTAGTTAAAACTTTTCCTTCTTTGGTCCTGTGATTTCATAGGTCATCTTTTAAACAAAATCACAGAAAATATCTTATTTAACTGTACGTTTGAAAAATAAATAAATAAATAACGATTTGAAAAATCACGGTTTCACATTAGCAGGAAAGGGATGTGTTTTTAAAAACATAAATTTTTCAAATTTTAAAAATTGCACCATTTTACAAATTTTACTAAACGCTTAAATACATCTTTAAAAAGTGCCTCTTTTTTTTAAATCGATTTTTTTTTTTTCAAACCACACGCTTGAAAAGCACTAAATTAAACTAAGTTTTAAAATTTTTTTTAAAAATAAAAATAAAAATTAATGTCCGTACAATAGGAAAGAGATTCGAACTACTGATCTCCGCTTTATAAGATGTAAATCGTCATTCCCAACCAATTGAACTCAAAAATGAAATAATCATGATATTTTCTCTTCTCCAGAGACTCGCTTAGGGTTTGTGGAGGTAGAGTTAAAATCTTGAACCCTTTGGGGAGAGTACACACAGATTGTGTAGGGCTGTCGGTGTGACTGTGGTGGAAAGATCAAGCAGAGGGAGAGGCAATATGGCGGAAGAGTTAATGAAACAATGGGGGAAATTTACTTTGAGAGAGGATGAGACCTCGGGAATTGTGATTAAGGAATGTAGAAAAAGACAACAGAAAGATAATTGTAGAGAATAAATTTGTATTTCTGATGTGTGTTCAATTGTACAATATAATGGCCTATTTATAGTTGAATGAGGCCCTAAAAGAAAGGAAATACAATAATTACAAAATCATATAAAATCAATATATTTACAATAATGAATACGGTATCAAATATTTTCGTAATATATTGAGAATATTACGGGAATATAATATTGCGAAAATATAATATTCTAACATCCCCCTCAAACTCTAGGGGGCGAAGCCAACTTGATTTTGGTGATAAGATTATTGAGTCGTCCTGGTGGATGAGATTTAGTAAAGATGTCAGCCAATTGATCTGCAGAGATGACAGAATGAAGATGTAAAATACTATGCTGAAGATGATGGCGGATGAAATGACAATCAATCTCGATATGTTTTGTGTGCTCATGGAAAACATCATTATGAGCAATCTGTATGGCATTCCGATTGTCACAATAAATAGGAGAACTAGTGGACTGAGAAACACCCATGTCGGACAAAAGCCATTCTAACCAGAGAAGTTCAGATGTAGCGTCAGCAAGAGCACGATACTCAGCTTCAATACTATATCGAGCAACAACAAATTGTTTCTTACTGCACCATGAAATTAAAGAAGTTTCAAGTAAAAAACAATATCCAGTGGTAGAGCGACGATCCGTAGGATCACCAGCCCAATCAGCATTAGAGTAGGCCCGGAGCTCAAGAGATGAATGAGAAGAGAAGTGAAGACCATGAAACATAGTTCCCTTGACATAGCTAAAATACGAAGAACAGCAGCATAATGAGTAGATCGGGGTGCACTCATAAATTGACTCACCAGATGAATAGCATAGACAATATTAGGCCGTGTAACAGTAAGATAAATGAGACTACCTATTAGCTGCCTGTAGAGAGTAGCATCTGATGAAAGCTCACCATCCGTGGCTAGAAGTTTGACATTGGTCTCAAAGGGGCTGCTCACTGTTTTACTGTCTGTCAGACCTACTCAGGAAAGTAGATCATATGCATATTTGGCTTGAGAGAGATAATAATCATCATTACTCGAGGTAACCTCAAGACCAAGGAAGTAGCTAAGTGTACCCAGGTCTTTCATTTCAAAATTTTGGCTAAGGAAGGATTGAAGAGCACGGATGCCTGAAATGTCATCACCAATAATAATCATATCATCTACATAAAGAAGAATAAGGATAGTAGAATTATCAGTAGTCCGAAGAAAGAGAGCTGAGTCATAAGAACTAGAAACAAAGCCTTGTTGAGCCACCATAGAACTGAACTTGGCAAACCAGGCACGAGGAGCCTGCTTGAAACCATAAAGTGCCCGACGGAGTCTGCCAACTTTGTGTGGAGGATGGTGATAGCTAGGTGGAGGGTGCATATAGACTTCTTCTGTAAGATCACCATTGATGAATGCATTTTTAACATCCATCTGAAATAACTGCCAATGGTGAACAACAACAACTACAAGTAAGGATCTAACAGAGGTCAGTCTAGCAACAGGAGCAAAAGTCTCCTCATAGTCAATGCCATACTCCTGAGTAAATCCTTTTGCAACAAGACGAGCCTTATAGCGTTCCACAGATCCATCTGCATGAGTTTTAATTTTATAAACCCACTTACATCCCACTGCAAACTTCCCAGGAGGCAAATCCACCAAGTCCCATGTATGGGTTTTAAAGAGGGCATCTAGTTCATCAGACATAGCTTTCTGCCAAAGAGGGTCAGCACTAGCCTCACGATAAGAGTGAGATTCGTGAAGAGTAACAAGAACAGAAAAACAATAATAATCATGGAGATGGGCAGGTGGTGCTCTTACCTTATCGGAGCGACAAGGTTCATGAGAAGGCTCAGGAGTGTGTGATGCAGCAGGAGGATCCGTAGTCGAATCAAGCAAATTAGAAACAGCCGTAGAAGGTTCATCCAATGAGCTTGAGTTATCTGCAGATGATTCAAGAAATAAGACAATAGAAAGATAATTGTAGAGAATAATTTGTATTTCTGATGTGTGTTCAATTGTACACTAGAATGGCATATTTATAGTTGAATGAGGCAATAACATAAAGGAAATACAATAATTACAAAATCATATAAAATCAGTATATTTACAATAATGAATACGGTATCAAATATTTCCGTAATATATTAAGAATATTACGAGAATATAATATTGCGGAAATATAATATTCTAACAAGGAACAGGCCCCTTTGACCGCTGGTGCAACGGGGACAAGCTTGTATGGTAGGGAGGTTGTTGATGGAGAGAACCATCAACAAGGAGATTTTGAAGACGCAAATGATAGGGGCATGGAAACCGACGGGAAGGGTTTCATTCAAAACTTTGGGACCCAACCTTTTTTTGATTGAGTTTGAGAATTGGTGGGATAAGGATCAAATCTTAGAAGGCCAGCCATGTACTTTTGATGGGTTCTTGCTGTCCTTGGTTGATTTTGATGGGCTCACTCAAGTGGCTGACATGGAGTTTGCAAAAGCAGCCTTTTGGGTGAGGATGTATCACTTACCCCTTGCTTGCATGGGGAAGGAGGTGGGGTTACAGGTTGGTTCCACGGTGAGAGTTGTGAAAGACGTTGACGTACTGGATGATGGAGTGGGATGGGGAGAATTCTTACGGGTTAAAATCCGTATAGATCTCTCAAAGCCACTAGCCAGAGGATGGATTATAAAGATTAAAAAGACAAAGAGGTGTGAGTTCCTTTTAAGTACGAAAAACTTCCACGATTCTGTTTCACTTGTGGAGTAGTCATGCATGATAATTTGAGGTGTGGGGATTATTCTGGGCGAAGGGTGCAGGTAGGGCTGTTAAGTGAGCGAAGCGTCTCGCAAGCAAGCTCGGGCTTGGCTCGCATAAGCTCGGCTTGTGCTCGACTCGAATATTAAATGAAGTACTTCATGAACACAAATCCTAACTCGAATATTAAACGAAGCAAGCTCGGCTCGACTTGGCTAAGCTCGTGAACAGCTCGTATAAGCTCGAGTGTGTATATATATATATATATATATATATATATATATATATATATATAAAACTAAGTAATACGTAATTAATTATAAATCTCATAATTATTAAAACCTTAAAATTGCATTTATATTTAAGCGTTAGAGAATGGAAAATTCTAGACCCTTCGTGATCAAAGAGAGAGAGAGCAATCATTAAAAAGACCTCGATTCAATTAGAGCATATCCAAACGAAAGGAAAAAGAATCAAACAGACCCAAACACTATCACTACCTATCTGGTGAGTGAGAGTGAGAGAGTGGGAAATGAGAATTTAAGTGGAAGATCCGTTGTGACTGGTGAGGCGGATTGAGAGAGAAACGTTAAAAAAATATTTTTTTGTAGGGGGTGTTGTCCCAATGCAGTTTGAATGCAACATGTTAACTTGTTCCACATTGTTAAGAAAACATCAATCTCCAAGTTTGCTTATCTATAAAAGGATGCATATCATCTCTCTTTGAAACCAAATGCCTTGCTGTATTGACTCAGGCTCCATACACGACTAGTCAGGCTAAGCAAATGCTCATATGCAAACTAACTTCTTAAGCCGTTTAAGAGTACTTGAAGTTAAAAAAAAAATTTAAAAACAAAAACATTAAATATAAGAGCCAGCTCGCGAGCTGACTCGGCTCGACTTATTATTAGCTCGAGCTCGATTTTTTTTGGCTCGCCCTTAAGCTCGACTCGAGCTCGAGTAAAATTTAAACGAGCCAAGCCTGAACAAGGGAAGCTCGCTCAAGCTCGGCTCGTTTACACCCCTAGGTACAGGGAGCGGAGGAGTCCGTAGAGAATAGACCCTGGCTCCGGGTTGGGTCACCAAAACAGTGTGGGGATTATAAGGCGTAAATCGTCATTCCCAGCCAATTGAACTCAAAAAATGAAATGACTAATCTCTTATACTAATCTTATAGAATAGTCATTTGATTGTGCATTATTACCGTAGACCGAAAATAGTTATTTAATAAATATTCCCTTAAACTGAGGAATCTTTGGAATAATATTTTCCCAACAAACTATTTTTTTATATTTTTTTGGGAACCAAAAAATATAATTCCCACAGATGGTCGCACTACTCACTTTCTTTATTTATTTTTGGGTTCTAAATAAAAGTTCTTTTCCTAGTTCTTTTTAGGAAAATAATTTATAATGTTAGGGTATACTTTGGAAATTTGGTCCTTCTTTCGTGTTGCCACCAAACCCTTCAAAGAAAAAAAACGAAAGGAAAATCAGGTAAGTGTGGAATTTTGTCAAATTGGCTTAACAGCAGCTTCCTTTCAATCCAAATGGCCATGAAGAAGAAATCATAATCAAAGACTTTTTGAGGAAAATTTTATAAAGAACACCATTTTCACATTGCCAACATCAGAATATAAAATTGATGGAAATTTCAGAAAAGAAAAAAAATATATGGACAAACCTTCCTTTTATACAAAAAGATATGGAAAATGAACTCTACATTTACAGGGGCTATATGTATATATATCAATATATATATCTTTATAGCAACTGTACGCTATCCACACTGTTTGATGAATGTGCGACAGCAAGGAGAGCTGCTCCAATGCCCGATCCATCTTGTGTGTCTTTAAGAATGACGTATGGAGCAATGTCTTCCCCCAGTATTTCATTCAAGGCTTCATGCAGGTATTCCCTAAACATTGTATAGCTTGTATACAAACCCCCTTCAATAGCTACAACTGTTCTTCTCATTTTAACATCACTTCTACTCCTTCCACCTGTGATGCCCCCACTTCCATCCCGGCCAATCTTTTTCAAGATACCCACAATGCCCGCAGCTGCCAATCTAGCAGCCCGACGGATCACCACGTCGCATACCTTTACAACGAGCTTTCTAACCTTCAATGGAACATCAGGAATCTGAAATGACAAAACCAAACCCACCAAGTAAGATAATTCATCAAAGAACACCAAGTAATTTTTTTTTTTTTCGTTTAATATGAATGAATAGTGCAGTCTACCTCCAGAATGTCTTTAAAGATTCTTGCTACTTCTTTCAACTCAGGGGAATCATCTTCAAGCATGGCGGCAATCAAATATGAGCTGAAATTAAAGAAGGGGATATAATGAAAATCTGTAGCATTAAGCAGTTGCCTGCATGCCATGAGGTCATATCTATCAATTGGGACCTACCAGAGGTAACCATCCAGCAATCTTTATAAATGGCTAAATAAAGCAACAGGAAACTATCCTCAGAAGATAACAGGCTAAATACAAGATAGCTCCCATTTGTTTTTACAAATGTAGAAACCGAAAGCCATCCCTTCCAACGTCAACTTTGAACTTTAACTTCAAACTAATTTGAGAGAGTGTAGTGAAATATTAAGAAAAGCAAAAAAGAAAAAAAAATGTTTGATTTTTATACTGGCCGCCTAGGCTCCACCAAGCACTTAATGTCTCACATGCTAAAAACCACTAGCTTAAAGGGAGAGCAAATGGCAAGTATAAAATTCTATCACAGCCATCCAAAATGCTGGCATCCACAAAAAAATGAAAGCGACATTAGGTAGTAACATGTCTAAAAGCCAAAGATATCTCAAATATCAAGGCATCTACAGTCATGCACAGCAAGTGTAATCATATGCTTATGCAATATGTTATTATTTTGAACTTGTTTTCAGATCCTTGGAATTAAGGATTTGTTTAGTTCACAGGATTTTAAGATTTTCAATTTCAATCTTTTTCTTCAATCAATTTCTCCTTAATATCCAAAAGTGCCCAGAAAGATTTATTAAAAAATTCCTACTCATTCTCATAATCTCTAAAGGCAAATGCAATAATAAATTTCCATCTATCATCTAACAAAACACACTCAAGGCTCAGTAACCATGGGATAGCTCTGGTAGGTTGTCGATTTATTTTCATTATCCAAGATTTTTCTATAGTTTTTTAGTAGCTGGCTACATACTTCATCCATTCTATATTTAACATTTGAGGAAGCTAAACTTGCATATTTATATAGCATTAGCAGTCAAGAGGCAACAGAATTATAACAAAGAAAAGCATAGCAAGAATCACGTGTGGACAACAGAAATGCAGGTACCATTGTGTCTGCGTGTGATTTGTGTGTGTGTGTATGAGTGAGGGAGAGACAGAGAGACAGAGAGAGGGAGGAAGGGAGAGAACCTCAAAATAAAAGGCATTGATAACCTGGAAGGAACAGTTCCAAATATATCTGCCTCTTGTGACATCCTAAGGATTACTCTCCTCACAATGTCACCAAGATACATTCCTGATATCATTTTTTCAAAACCCTGTACCAAAAATCTGAAGTTTGAGTAAATCCCGAAACAGTAAAGGAATGAAAAGGGTAAGCAGCCAAGCCTTACCTGATCATTTGGATTAGGGCTATCCGCATCTAAGTCAATGTCATAAGAAGTTCTCGGTAAATGAGAAGACCAGAAATTTCCCCATTCCATGTTGACGACCTGAAGAAAGATGACCCAACGTCAACAAGCAAATAACAAAGTACATCAATTCATCAGATAAAGAATCTGATGATATCTGTGTCTAGAGACAAAAGAAAGGATACCATGCCTCCAGAAGTTGTAAGAAGCCCTTGACACTTGATGATAGCATCTGTCCGCTCCAAGTAACAGGCATTCGTGCCGGTACCAATTATAACTGCAGCAACAGTGTCTGGATCATGATAATGCCCAAGAGCTAATGTTCCCACAGTGTCATTAACCTGCTTAAGAAATAAATAATATTATGCATGAAAGAATCAAGTAATACAGCCCACAAGTAATTGTAGTTGTAAATAAACCAAAGCCAATTAGATGTAATAGAGCATGGGCTCAAGCCTAGACAGTTGGTATTACAAACAAATACTGAGATGGGCTCAAGCCCACTAATAAGCTTGAGGGTGTCTTGAAAGGGGAACCAGCTCAAACAAATAAATTCTAAGTGAAAGAAATAAAAAATGACTAACTTTTAACTATATTCTAAAGCACTCCTCAAATGAGCTGACGTTCATCTTGCTCCATCACGTTACAAATATACAAATTTTTTATTTCACAGTAATGATAATGATGATAGTGCTAATGATTAATGCTAACATAGTTACTGCAACAATGTTGAACATTTCACGCAAGAGCACTGGTCACAATCAAAGGCAAAAAAATGTTATGCTCATAGTGAAAAATCCACTCTGCAACAATGTTGAGGCCTAGTTGAGTTCAAATGAATTTTTTTTATTATTATTTTATCTAGTTGTCTCGGTGCATTCTATTATTTTAACACAGCATTCAAGGACCTTCAGCTTTAACCAAACAATTCAAAACATATAAACTCAGGATACCACATGTAAGCATGAAAGCACCAACAAGCAAATATAAATCAAATAATATGCACACATTGTGTCGCAGGGGGGGGGGGGAGGAGAGGGAGAGGGAGAGGTAGAGAGAACCAAGGTTTACAAATATCATAAGGTGAGCCAGCTCCCAAATCAAGAAAATTAAAGCATAATTACAATGTGCTAAAAGCCTAAAACATAATAGAAATTCTAACTTATTGCATCCAACCATTTCAATTTTTTTTCAATGACCCATAAAAAAGTAAAACACTATTTGATCCTCAAAGCATAGTTAAACACCATTAAGAAGGATGCTCATGGAGTCTCACCAGGGCTGCAACCTGCATATTTAGGCCTTTTCTGGTCATTGCTTGCTCTAAACATTCAGTAACATCTCTTCCAACCTGGCAAACAGATTAAATAAAATAAAATTCCCCATAATTGTCACTAAAATAAATTATTGAGAGGATTCTGGTGCAACTCTTTTACAAATTGTGTTACGATTTGATACACCAAAAAAAAACTTTTTTTTTTTATAAGTAAAAACGGTTATGACCATAGCTTTGATTTAGCAAGCAGAGTCTAGATTATTCTCAATCAAAAGCTTGATTTGGCCCTACTAGAGCTGATACCATCCAATTTTAGCATCAGCAAAAAAAATTCACAAACAGCTAGGCAGTTTGCCTTTCACAAATTCCCTATGCTTGCGGAGCGTTCAATGTACAATTTACAAGAATATAATCCAACTAACCATGTCTTGAATGCAAAATCCTTTTGTCCACTTAATCAAAATGCCTGATGAAACCGATGTTTGCTTCACCGGAAAAGAGAATGTAAATCCAAGTTCCCTTCTACTGTTCAGTGAATTTTCAGAACCGCCACCTTCTCTTTCAACAAACTCCTTTAATGATGACGCAATAAAATCAAAGAGATTCTGCAGGCAATATAAACACATTAGTTTACATATAATCAGCATGTCATAATATTTTGAAGAAATGCTTAATGTTGGTATAATATTTGAGCTATAAAGTCAATGACCTCGCTTGTACTGGACGTCAAATGTTGGGGAATGGGTATCCGTTCCACTTCTTTTTCCAGGATAGAAGACCTTTGACCTCCTAGCTGAACCCGCAAGACCCTAAAATTAGTACCCCCAAGATCTAGTGCATAATAAGTTCCTTTCTCACACCTGATGAAAAAACCAATTATTAATTTTACCACGGTAATACAAACGCAAGCTTTTGATAGTTACAACCCACTCATACAGCGATGGAAACAAAATGTTAATTGCATCCATCATGACAAACATAATCAATGCAGACATGAAAGCAACAATAGCATGTGTTAGTAATTAAAACATAAATTCTCAACCAAAATTACATCTTAGATGAAGCAAAACGATGCCAACAAACACCAGACACCTCAGAGCCAGTTCAAGCCCCAATTTGCAAAAGTTAACTGAATGAAACATTTTTTGCAGAATAATTTAGTGATGTAGTAAAAAGAATAAACCCATCTACATAGGAAAAGGGACTAGGAGAGATTAGAGAACAAAAAAATTCCAACTTTTGGAATCTCATACAGTATTTATGGTCATAATCCTATCGCACTTGTGCACATATATATGTGTAGAAGGGAATGGGAAGAAGAACCTCCAAGATTCTTTATACCATAATTGTAAATTTTTCAAACAAAATATTCCGAAATAAAGCAGATTGATTAATGACAATGTCGATTGTCAAAACAAGACAACTCTATCTGGAATATATATTCATATACATAATTGAAAAGTGAATAACTTGAAAGCATCCCCATCCTAAAAGCCATGTATCAGTATCGCCTAGAAGAAGAACCTACCAAATACATTAACAAATCCGCAAATAAAGAAAAAGGCAGCAAAAAGACTACCACTTTGGTAAACAAAAACATAACCAAAATGGCACATTTATTTGAGAATTTTGAATGAAAGGGCAACAGATAAATTTTAAAAAAAAAAACAACAACAACAATAAAAGTGTCGAATTCCAACAAAATTAACACAAAAGTTCAACCAACACTATAAAATGACAATAGAACACCGATGAACTTTATCTGGGAGGGGGAAAAAGGAAGAAGAGCACATATAATGTAACAGAAATGGAGATGCTCATTTGAGAGCCAACAGAACTGTAACAAAAAAAAAATAGAGTGACGAAACTGTTACCGGAATCAAATAGAGATGGAATTTGCCAAAATAAACATAGAAGGGAATGCATACAGAAAAGAGCTCAAAAAGAAACGCGAAATTGGCATCAAAAATAGCAACGAGATCAAAAACAACCACTAAACAAAAGCCATGAAAGCACAATATATAAAATTTATTCTTTAAGAAAAAGACAGGCTACAGTCAAGTAGAGAGTAGAAAAAGACCATCCAATCCCAAAACCAAACGAACCCACAAGAATTCAACCTAAACACCACGAACAACGAAAAGAAACAAAACGCAACAAAGAAAACCAAAAACCCATGAAAGAGAAGCCCAAAACAAGACCAAACACGATCATGTGATTACCCATTGGGGAGCCCGTCGACGAAGGTGAGCAACATTTTGAGCTTGGAGCCTCCTTCGGAGGCGAGCCCAGCGTGCATCTCGACGGCCATGGCGTCCACCACCTGCCTCAGCCTCCCCACCGTGGTCTCGCACCCTTCTTCCAGTTCCGCCAGCACGCCCACCACTCTCCGCCACTTCCTCCGGCTCCTCACTCTCCTCCCCACCACCACCGCCGCCACCGCGCAGGCCGTCGCCGCCACCGCCACCGCCACCCCCACCACCGCGACCCTCCCCATCTCTCCAATCCCCCCCGATCACTCACACCATCCGGATACGACGCCGCTTGGCCTCCATCCTTCGACTATCCCCGAAACCACGCCGCTTCGACATGCACTCGCACGCACAAAACACACCGACCGCACGCCCTTACAGTCTTCAAACACTCAAAACAACGGCCTTTTTGGGTTTTCCCCCCTTCGAATAATCACAACGGTTCGCCAGTCCTTTTCCGGCGGTTTATGACGGCGAAACTCGCCGGTCAAGCGGTGTAGATGAGCTGCTCGAACAAAGGCTCGAGAGAGAGAGAGAGGAAGAAGGGGCTCTGCACTAATGAGGTTGTAATGTTGGAAAGCGAAGTAAGGGGTACTTATAAGAGAGGCGTAAAAGTACGGATTTGCCCTGTCAAATTTCTGAAACGCCGGATTTGTGCGAGTATCTTTCGGGATTTTTTACCGTTTATGAAAGATTTTGAGGTTAATGGGAACTTTGACTTGTGTTCTTCTTTCAGCCCTCTCTTGTTCTGTTGTGGGGTCGGTGCATCAATTTGCCCTTGAATTTTCTCCTAAATTACCCTTTAATTTTCTTTTTCTTCTTCTTCTTAAAAAAAAATAAAAAATTAGAATTTAGAATTTTCTTCTTTTTTTTTCTTTTTTTATTTGATGGGGAACAGTTGGTAGCCCCTCTTTGAAAGCTCCAGTTGGTTGTTTTGTCTGATAGATTAAGACAATTCCAATTAGATAAATGCTCTTTAAATTCAAGCACTTTTATTGCTACAACCAGAATGTGATGTGACTAATCTCCTATCATTTCCTTCTCCAACCCTTTCTTCCCTGGTGCATGCCAGACTGCCAGTGTGCTCTACAGTAATATTGTTTTACACTCCCATTATTTTATATATATATATATATAGTATTAATACATATGAGGATGGTAATTGGAATTATTAAGGGCTTCAAACTCTCAAAAACAACCCTTTTAATCTAACACTACTATAGTAGTATTAATACATATGAGGATGGTAATTGGAATTATTAAGGGCTTCAAACTCTCAAAAACAACCCTTTTAATCTAACACTACTATAGTTTTTATTATAACTATTATGACACTTAACACGTGCCCGTTTGCGTTTGATAGACTGTAGTTTCTAGCATTTCCCATATATCACTACATATATCTCGTGTTAGTGTTATGGCCAAAATAATAAGTTTTGGCCCTAATTATTGTTTGATAATTATAGTAGTTTTTAATTGTTGAGAAACAACCAAAAGAAAAAATTAAAAACCCAAACAACAAAAAAAAAACACAAGAGTCTTTACCATTTCATAAAAACCAATTGATACTATTTCTTTGACTCATTCTTTTGAGAAACCTAAACTATTCTTTTCTCTTTTTTTTTTTTTTTTCCCGACAAATAGTAAGATGGGTTGAAAAAGGGATGATACATAAGGGTTTCAAAAGAGCAATGCTTCTTTTGTATTGTGTGTTTTCAAGGAGGCATAATGGTTAATTACCTAAAAATCTCTCAAAGGCCAAGAATATTACTACTTTTTTTTTAACATTATTATCGTTAATAAGATACCCAATAATATATTATTAAGGACTTAAATTTATTCCAAACTTTATTGTATGAACTTTTTTGAAGCGGTCATGTGTTTATTGAGTATGTGAAAAGTACATATATTTTTATAGACTACTCTTTTAAGGATCAACAAATTTTTTATACAAATTAGGTTTGAGATTTACAAGGTTTAAGATTCTCGAAGAATTTCACATAAATTTCTCTTAGATTTAAGAAATTTGGAGCTAAGGTTTGAGGCGGTTGTCGTTACGAGGATTGGAATTGGGAGCTAGGATTTAACACGATCACAATACTTATAAATAAGCATATTAAAAGAACAATATATTTTTCACGTGTTAAAAAGACACTTGATAATTTATTACAACTAAATACATAAATTGGAAAATGAGGAGCACGTATATAATAAACATACCCTCAATGAATGGTACATAATTGGAGAAGGAGGGCATAATGGTAAAAAAATGGCCCCATTCACCAATAACCAAACAGCAAATTGGTGACTGTGATTCCCGAAGAAAAGAGAGAGAGACGAGAGGGTCCCCCCACCCTCCCCATATTTGCCAAATTTCGAAAAAAGCAAAGGAGGGGGGGGGGAGGAGAAAAGGCACTGAAAAGTGAAGGGCCTCTGCTTCCTATTTATTTATTTTTATTTATTTAATAATAAAAGCTCAAGAGAGAGAGAGAGAGAGAGAGGGATGGTGGGGGGGGAGGGATTAGGGAAGGTTTCTACTTTCTAGATTTGGAGACAGCTAAAGATGAAACGGCGACGGTACCTGCGTATCCACCGCCGTACTGCCAGCTGTCTCACGCTATGTTCCAGCTGTGCTCACCAATAAAGGCCTTCCCCCCACTCCCCCCCCTCCCCTCACCATATATTTCTTTTTTACTTTTCCTTGTCATTTATTTATTAACACCAAAAATATTACTGTCTCCCATGCAAAACAACACACATATACAACCAAACCCATTTTACTGTTTGGATTCTTTGTATGCTACTCAATATTAACTTTTACCTCTTACAAAAAAAAAATATTAACTTTTACCTTCCCCATATATATATATATATATATATATATATATATGTTAATGCATTTTATGAAGTTTATGATTATGAAAATTCGGAGAATAAAAGAAGGATCAGAAGCACGTCTCATTTGAAAAAAATACTCTGACGTGACTTAAAAGTAAAAAAAAAATTTCATCATTTTCATAAACGGTTGCGTTTCTTGGGTCTAAGAACACTAACAGCAGATTTCTTATAGCTCATTTCCTTTCTTATGTTCAGTAAAAATCTAAAAAAAAAATACAGAAAAAAAAACCAACATAAGAAGTCTCAAATTTAACCAACATTAAAGAGCATCTACAGTACTGTTTCCCAATGCGAAAAACACTATAGACTCCATATGCATTATTAAATTATAAAACATCTCATTCTCTTTCTTCTCTCATTCACATGTCTCGACAATTTTCTCTCCTCTTTCTTTTTTATTGGTTGTAATGATAAAAATAAATAGTATTTAATTTATATAGTGAAAAATAATGAAATCTATTGTGAAGTGTTTTTTTATAGGGAATAAAAAGTAGTTTTATTTCTTAAATTAAAAAAAATAATAATAATAATTAGAAAGCTACTGCTAGTGCTCTATAGGAGCTTTTATCTAGGCCGTCTTATAAATTCATTCACCAACAATTATGATTCCAAATTTGTTATTCTACAATTTATTAGTTATAGTAATTTCATTGTTTTAAAAAAAAAATTATAATTCCCCAAGTTTTGACTAGATAATGGATAAAGGTTTTTTTTTTTTTTTTACAATGCAATTTATCAAGTTGACATGTGTTTAAAATACACGTGAAAATCATCCACACAGCCACTCTAATAATTTTTTAAAACACATTTTGTTAAAATATTGTGTTCGATAAATGTATTATGTTTTGAATTATTTGTAAATATATTTGAAACCATTTTTTAAAAAAAAGAAAAATTAAAGAGAAGAACAAAAAAAAAAAAAACATTAATTAGAAGACGCAGGTTGTTGTGAGTTGCGAGTGGAGCCGATACGGGTCGAGAATATCGTACATCACGAGACGTCCGACGCGTAGCAGGTTTGGGTACTGCTTTCATAGATTTAGTAATTGATCCGGGCCGTGCAGCATTTAAGTCAGTGCGTGTAGTAAATGATCCCAACCGTACATTTATGAACTGTCTACGCGACAATGAAGCCAACTCCAACTGGGTTGACTGGCTACAATTTGGCATGCGTCGGCAATTAATTAATTAATTAGTTTTTATTTTTCAAACACGTGCTTTATATAATTAAGACTGTTTTCATTTTTCAATCAAAAGGAGTTGGTGACCAGTGCGTTCATACGAATGAGATTGACTAATTAATTAAACTCCACCGTCCGATTAGAATACTTCCCTTGTTTTCCATCAAACTCATTGACTAGGCCGTCATTGCCTGCATGACCATCCCCACCACATGTCGCGTGAAACTTAATAAATCACTCTTCCTTCCTGTTTGCTTGGAATTTATTTATTTATTTTCTTTATGTTTTCTTCTTGTTTTGGCCAAGAGGGTTTGCATTTAATTATAATAAATGTAAGATCCGGGATGAAACCATCACACGGTTCACACCGAAACTTGAAAGACAAATAAATACTGTCACATCAGTCAGTAAAAAAAGGTGAGATGTAATGTCATATTTAAAAGCTTATTATTCAATCTACTAAAGTTTGTTTGAGAGATTCAGGGCCTCAAGCTACGTTATCAATAATTTATTGTCTTTCAATTTGTCGATTAAATCGATTCACTCAGGTCCACCTCAACAAAATAGCATGGCTAGTATTGTAGCAAAATGTTTTCAAAAATACTCTACGTCATAGCTAAAGATTTGTTGAGCATGGTAGCTCAACAAATCCTTAGCTATTAAGCTATATTAATAAATAAATAAAAAATCATGTTCTATTTCTTTTTTTGGGAATAAGAAAAGTATATTAAAAAATGACTATTTTAAATAGAAAATTTAATAAATAGTTAAAATCTTAAGTCGAATCCAAATGCTTTAGAAACCAAGTAGATAAAATAAAATAAAAAATATAAATATTTTCTAATTAAATATTTATCGAACCGGATGTTAGCACTTAGCACCCTTCTTGCTTGAAAAAATTGACAATTAAGCAACAAAAACGTGACTATTATCTCCATCTAACAATAGGCTTTAAATATATCTCTTAAAATAATAATAAAATTAATTAAAGTGGATGTAATTATTGCCTATGGGAGCCAAAAAGCTTAATGAGACCAAAAGAGGTTATGGAAGATAAGGAGATGACAAGAAAAGTACACCACTGGCCACCTAATCTAATAGGCCTTATGATAGGAAATGGTTATGCCAACTTTAATTCATCACTTCTGTTTCTTTGTTTTATGGATTTTATTTTTTCAATTTTTTTTCAATTCAATATGGGGAGAGGGAAATCTTTATGTATATAGATTATGGATATTGATTAGTGGACATGTATGTCACTTACTCTTTCATCATGGGTATTAATTTGTTTTAGTTATCTTTGTTGCATGCATCCAAATTCACTAAAAAAATAAAAATAAAAAAGGTGATGTTAATAATATCATTTTTTATAACAATGCTTATTTTCTATTCATTTCATAAAAATAGAGCATGTTGCTCTAAGAAAACAATATCATATATACAATGAGAAATTTATTTCATCCAAATTTGATATATGCTTTGTTTAACTCTTTGAATTTCATCGCCCGAATCAATTTTTCATATCTGCAACATATGCCAGCGAATCACGTTTTTGGCTGCTGCCCGGATCCATTACAACTTTCCCAACTAGACAATAATATATGACTTTTCCATATCAGCTACAAGTGCATTCCAAAACACAATCACTTTCGATATTTCTACCATTAATGACAATTCTTGCATATGCATGATAATTTCTCCACCATTAGTCCATGATTCCCTCATATAAAATAACCATAGAGAAAACAAAAGACGGACTAGAGATCTAAAGTCATTACTCTTAAGGTTTCATGTAAGCAAACCCTTAAAAAACGACTAAAAGAAATCGAAACTAAAAATGAAAAAAACTTCATCCTGTAAATCGTTGCTAAAAGCAAATATAGAGAGAAGATTAACAAGAATTGCTACAAAGCATGAGCATTAGCAGACTCGGTACTGTATTATTCATAAAAAATGAATAGTTGGGAAAGAGGGAAGAAATGAATCTCCTAGAACGAAAAAGAAAAAACAAAAATGAGAGCAGAGAATTTTGAGTTTGAACTCTATTTTGACAATTCACTTCATATTTTAAGTAAATAGTCTATATATTGAGTCTTACTTATTAAAAGGGGCTTGAGCGGTGAGTGAAAAATACTAAAATATTAATTAAATTTACCTCTTCTTTTTTTATCTACGTACTTTTTTTTTTTTTGGTTTTTTTTTTTAATAAATAGTAGTTTATATACATAGTTTAATTTTTATCCAAAAGAATGAAAAAGGAAATTAGAAACGTGACATGTTGAGTGGGGTTTTTGAGAAATGAAATAGGAATAAAGTAAAGGTTAAGCAATTGGATTAAATGGTGTGATTAGAGGAAAGGAAATTGGGTGTAATCACAGAAATAATAATAATATTATTTAATTTGCGATTTGTTGGTATTCCTTCTGCTGGGATTAGTTAATGATAGTTTGACTTGATTTGACGAATCACATGTTACCATTCAAATCACCCAACAACGTGGCTCTTATTTTGTCCATACTTTTCTAGCGTGCTATCACCGCCGCGCCTTTCATCACACCAACTACTTTCTTCAACATTATTATTTAATCTTTCTTTTTCATATTCAAAAAGCCTTCAAACTTGTACATTTAACCCTAATTTATATTTTTATAATCATATGGTAATACACGAGATACTTATTTTCATAAAATATAAATTATTACGTAATTTTGTAAGGAATTTTAGTAAAGGCTGGGGTTTGGTTTGTTTCGACATAAAATTATGTTTTATTACAGTGGCGGTGCCACTTATTTACACGGCACCCCCAAAGCTCTTTTAAAAAATAGAAATAAAAATTTGTTGTTTTTCCTCCAAGTTCCACACGGCACTTAAAAAAAATATATGATTTTCTCCTACTTACGCAAGTTACCACTCGACACTTTTAAAAAAAATTTAGCGGCACCTCTAATATGAATTGTCTGGCTCCATCACTGTTTACTTAAAATATACATGTATAGTATTGACTAATAATGATAATATATTTTCATACAATATGAGAAGCTATGAGGAAGACAGAGAGACAACAAAGAGTGGAGTTGTAGAAAGAAAAAAAAAAAGGAAAGTGTGTGATAATAGAAGGCCCTATGGGGTAGGATTGAGACCTATTGCAATTGTATACCTATTTATTTGTAATTTGAACACCTAATTGGAGATGACCCATTAACAATTGTCTGCCCGAGGGTGTGAGAGCGATAGATGGAAAATGGTTTACGCATTGTGAATGTTATTTCCCTTAGTCAATTAAAAATATTTTTAAATTAACTAATATTTTACACTATGCCAAATACTTAATATATATATATATATTTCGAAAAAATATTTTACACCAAAACGAAACGAAACCATTATCCTAATCATGTTCCATCCTAAATTATTATTAATTTATTATTATAAAGCTTGCCCAAATATGGTCAAAATGTATGTTGACCCATGCTCAATGATTTAAAAAGCAGCGCAGCCCCTCATATAATTGAGGCTAAAAAAACCCTAAAATTGCTCCAAGAGGTTTGACCCGACTACCCACTTCTTGCATACCAACAAACAAAATTGTGAGAGGTCAGATTCTGATGGCGCCAACAGCCAATCAAACCCCCGATTTTTCATCAATATTTTACTACCAATTAATTGTCAAACTTTGCTTTTATCATGTGTTGGGGCATTTCTGACCTGTCCATGCCCAATCAGAACGCGACACGTGGTGTTTTTGGGTCTTTATAAACAACGTTAGAGATGACATGTTCTGATGACGACCGTACATGACATGTTTCGATTAGACACCAAAAAGTAGCAGGTTTAAGTTAACTCCCCCCATTCGAATATCTAACGCATTTGTTCCCTTTTTTCTCTTTTTAATATTCTCTTCCTCAACTAACCAATATTGACACAACTTTCTTATTGATTCCAAGTGACACCCTAGTTTTATATCGAAGAAATGAAGAATAGTTTACATAGAATAGAATGTTTAATTTATAAAGATAACAACGAATGTTAAGTGTTGTTGTAGTGTTCAGTTATTAAGTGAAATTAAACTTTATAAATAATTATAGGAAAATTTCAAAATTGACTAACCATCATTTTCTTTGTGTCGTTACTAGATTGAACTCTAGGGAGTCATTGCGTGGTCTAAATTCAAAGAATTGATATATTTTGCTTTATTATTCGAATGACTAGCAATTTGGTAGTAACTGGAATAAAGTCTTTATGAAACTTACATGCACAAATAAGTGGTTTGACGACTTATAATTTATTTGGATAGATCAATCTCATATAAGTTTCATTACAATTGCTGCTCAAATTGCTAATAAATTATTGAAGATCTTAATTTAAATTGAGATTAGTTCAATTAATTATTTGTCTATATTGCATCCAATACTAACCTCATACATGTTTGAGGTATGAGAGAGATTGAAATCTCTTAAAATTAGGTTATATGAATTTTACAAAAATTCAAGCAACATAATTTTATTGGATCCTCGTTAGACAAAAGCACTCATACTTCGATTCAAGCTGCTCGAACACGCTTCAAAATAGATGCAATGCCCACTTGCCTTTCGTGTAGAAGTAACCGTATTACATACAATATATTGGGCTAATGGCTTCCGTCTACAGTCGTGAGTTCTCTCACTCTAAGAATGGAATTTTGAAATTAAGTAACGTTAAAAATTACATTTTTATTTCACAACTATTATAATATATTAATGTGACCGACATATTGTGTCAATCCATCATTAATATATATAATGTTTATTTTTTTTTTCTGGACTGAAAAACAAAATGTGTAAATTGATATCATGCAACATAAAGAGAAAAATAATTAATCCCTCCTAAATTCTTCAAGTTCTTGACAAAAGCATGGTTGAAACAAAATTGATCAAGGCAGTATTTTATAATTCATATCAAATTTGATTTATTTATTAGTGTATGATGTATATGTTGTCACGTGGTGTATATATTGCCACATTATTTAAAAATCTTGAAACGGAGGATCTTATTATGTGGGAATAGGAGAGCAATTCCTAAAAATTAGGGGCGACAATTTGTGTTTACGTGTAATTAGGTTCAGATATTGTCAAGGCATGGGTATAATTATAAGATTATATAGATTAACTGGAACTTGATTTATTTAATTAAACGGATCAGACCTCTTAGTCTTTAACTCCCTAATTTTGCATTAGGTTCGTGTCAAGTTAGCGAATTGCGTTAAAAATGGTCAACCATAAATGGTTCGTGTCAAATACAGGGGTGTAGAACTATTTATGTCAACTTTAATACAACTTATTTAATTAAACGAGTAAAACGCTTCAACTTTAACTCATTCATTTTGCGTCGAATTCACAGATCGTGTCAAAAATTATCGGTGGTAATAAAACTACACGTGAACCACGTTTGCATATATGAGCCACATTCAATGGGGATCCATTTCTAAAATGTTTATGAAAAAAAAAAAGGTAGAAGAAAAACAAAAACAAAATAGTTTTTGATAACCATCCACAACCTGCCGACCAAAAGAGCCCACTTAATAGCCTGGTATCTCATGAAGATATTTGTGTCCGATGGATGTTCAAATTCCAGTTGTTTCCATCATTTTGGCTACATTTGAGTCAATTCCTCATATAAAGCACACATGGTGTGTGGGCTAGGAGAGTAGGAGGGTACTTCATTGTTTTGGCATGAAATGCTAGTCTTTTTCATGTCATCTACCACTGCTTTCCCTAAAGATCTTGAAAGAAATATGACCCAACCAACCATACAAAAACCCCATCCTACTTCAGGCTTGTTTGAGTGTGCGTTTTAGGAGTTTAAAAATGCGTTTAACGCTCAAAAAATTTGTTTGAAGAAAACGTACCCGTTTGATAAAAAAAATTGAAAGTGCTTTTAAGGGTCAAAGGGTTTGTTGGGGTGTGCGTTTAAAATGCTTAAAAGTGCGTTCAACAGTCAAAAAGTTCGTTTCAACAAAAAAGTACTCGATTGGTAAAAAAGAATTCAAAACGATTTTAAAAGGTCTAAAAAGCTTAAAAATAGCAAAAACGCACTTTTAACAAAAGCTTAAAAATGAAGCTTTTGCAAAAAAAAAAAAAAAAAAAGTTTTCTGACTTAAAAACTCTATTTATCAAACACAATATCAAACATGCTCTAAAAATGGCCAAAAAGCATTTTTTGACTTAAAAATTATATTTTTCAAACACAGTCCTCAACATGCTATTTGGGTGAATAACCCTGCTCGAGCGGTATTTAGAACATGTTAAAACATGAGTATATGATTATATATGTCAATCTTAATACGACCCATTTAATTAAATAAGTCAGAGAACTCATAAATTCTGTCCTATAAATTTCATGTTGGGTTTGTGTGAATCGTGTTAAAATAAAATACGAAAAACTAAGATTTTAACCTACAAAGCAATTTCTATTCATTTTCCTTTGAAGATATTTGAGTAAGAGATTGGATTCCCATAGCTCTTTTTTTTTTTACTTTTAAGATCTTTTGTTCACACTTGTCTAACAATTTTAAATATCTGGTGGAGGACCTAATCTTTGACGAAAAGGAAGTAGTATCTTTAGAAGCCCCACCCAATTGGACCACTTAATTTGTTTTCCATCCTTATAGAAAGATCTATTACTTTCATGCTCCCCTCGCATGGACCTTTCCGTCATTTTGACAAGACCTTTAGACAAATTATCACCATCATTACCTATTCATGAAAATATATTGCAATGGTGATGAAGATCCATTTATGGAGGAACTTTGAATTTTGTATATAAATACAAATAATTTGTTTTCACAAGGTTTTACTTGTTTTTTATGCGTATATTTAGAGATAGGATCAAAGGATTAAGTTGCCTGTAGCTTTTAAACCTGTGTATAATTTAAAGCGAAATCAGACAATCTTAAAACTATTGGATTTAAGGGTAGTTAAAATTGCTGCAAATAAACCATTAAATAAAAACGATTGTTGGAATAGCATCGGTTTTTAAATTGTAGCCAAAACCGCTTTTACATTTCCGTCACAATTGACATGATAAATCAATAGTTGAAAGTTGTAACATTTTCCATTTCCATAGATACATTCTCTAATTTTTGTTTTTGTTTTTGCGATTTGGGTCCTTAAATTAAATATTTAATTCTAATTTTTTCAATGTTTTCTTACATTGTCTTATCATATAGTATATTGGTATAATAATTATTTAATCATAATTCACAAACTTGAATTATTATTTTAATTCAAAAGATATAAAATCACATGACACGTGTCCATGATAATATTATATACATATGTCAATATTCTAAAAAAAGTTTTTACAGGAAATATCTATCAAATCAATAACTATCATTTCATAATAATAAAATAATATAAAAATAACAAATAAATTATTAAATTAAATTAAAAGATTAAAATCTAAGATATTTTTGTGCGTTTTTTAATAACCTTGGTTAACAGACTTCTATGAATTTTGCACGAGAACTCATTCCTAAGGCCGAGCGAGCCGAGCCAATAGCAATTAGCCGAGCCAACCTTTAAATGTAGAAAAAGTCCATGTTGTGTGTTTGTGTGGACTCACCTTGGGGCTCTCAAAAAACCCAGACGTCGCTGTCGAACCTCGACGCGCACGTTGCTAATACCACAGCTCGTGTCGGTACACGGAGTCCAGCTATATGGGACCACCGCAGTTGGAAGTTGAACACGTGTCCTTTTGCCCCGTTATGACAGCTCACAACCTATATCATTGGGATCCTGCTTGCTGTTAAAAATTTAAACGGTGAGGATTTAAGAAAAAATTGGTATTTATTAAGATGAATCTGAGCCCTTCAATTATTTAGTTAAATCCTCACCCTTCAAATTTTTAAAGGCATGTGTGCTGTAGTTTTGAGGGACCGGAGTCCGGACCATGCTCTTTTTTTGCTTCAGTTTTCCTATTTTGCCCCTCTTCCTCTTACTTTTCTCCTTGGATTCTGAGCTTCTCCTCACGGTTTTCCGCGTGCCACGTAGGGTTGGCTTGATGCGGTCACGTGAGGGGTCAGAGGCCACCTCAGCGTAGCGTCATTCTATTTTGGGTCCCATACTTGAGCTTCTCTTTATCTCATCCGTAGGATCACTTTGATATAAGCATGATCACGCTGCTCTAAAAGAGGATCTAATGAAGTAGAGTAGAGCCAGGCTTAAGGATATAATGTTATCCTATTTATTTATTTTGTATAAATATTGTTACGTTATTTAAATAATTTACACGAGAGAAATGTTATACCGTACTTTCAGACGTGACAATAAAAATTATTATTAAATTTTAGATATATAAGATTGAGGGAGTGAAAGTGTGTTGAGAGAGAAAAACTCATTAGGGTAGATTTATTGGTTGACGAACAATAATTCTTTTAATTTCACTTTAAATATAAAGAATATCAATATTTAATATTGTTATATATAATTGTGTAGATAATGCAATGTCATTTGAAATGAAATGCTACACACTCTCAAGTGCACACTCTATGACGTGATAGTCAAAATCACAATTCAATCCAAAATCCAATAATGATCATTCCAAATGTTTGTGAAATTACATATATTTTTAATATATGTCATTTAAAAAAAAAAATTCAACTTGTTTAAATGAAAATTTTGTCTAAATGAATAATCACTTGTTATTATTATTATTATTATTATTATTTTTTTTCTATGGAATACCTAAGGTGAAATGGGTAAGGAAAAGTGGCACTAGAGTTAAATAGGAGAAAATGGTTATAAGCGGGACTCACAAAAGTTTTCCATCCAAGCCATTGCAGTCTTTAATAAACTTATAATAAAAGTTATAGTACCTATAGCAGCAGTACTTTAATAATATTGGCCGGTTATATATATTTTTGGAGGGATTAAAAGGGAAGCTTGTGAAAGTAAAAGGACATAAAAAAGGCAGTGCAAATAATAGAAAGAAGAAGAAGAAAAAAAAAACCATTCAACATTCTATGACACTATAATTAGAGCTTATGTCCGCCATCAAGTTTTTCTCCCAAAGGATTGAGAAATGGCCCCTTAGAAGGCAAGCAATCATCATGAAGCAAACTTTTTCTTAAATTTGATATAAATAAAATAATAAAAAATAATTTGATTGGGCCTGTGCTCGGCCCACTAAAAGCCGCATATTGATTCCACATAAGGGTGGTAAGTTGGGCCCACAGATGCTCATTACCTATGACCTTTTGTCCAATCAGAACTACAATTCCCCTCTCAGCCTTTTGACTAAGTTATGAACTCTTCTTCCCAACTCTTTTAGGCCAGAGAATGAGTCTTTCACGCTTTGCTTTTCAATGTGCACCAACTTTCAGTGTCAACATAAACAGTGCCCCAATACTAAGCATCATTCACTTTCATACAAAAAGCACACATGAAAGGTGTTTCCATAAGTTTAGGCCAACCAAATTTTGGACCGGGTCAAGATCTACAGTAATTATCTATTCAACTACACATGTGAGTTAGTCTACATAAAATTCGCCAGTCCCAATAGATGGTTGGAAAACCCGACGTTTATATGGACAAGTGAGTCCTATACGAGTTCTCTCTAGTAATTTGGAGAGTTAATTGCTAGAGATCTTAATCCCCAAATTTTATGACAGGTTTTCCTCAAATCGGGTCTTTTAATCCGATAAATGATTTACGTCAATATTTTTTTCCATCTTTTTTCATCTCATCTTACAAATTTGGACCCCACACAAATTCAATAATAGATGCATCAATTCATTATAAAGATGATTAAAAAAATAAATGAATTCTATTATTTCTCTTTCAATACTGTCTATTAAATTGACATATGACTTCTCACATATTCTAAAGAAAGATGTCAGATTATATTAAAAATGCACGTAAGAATCATATATTTTAAGAAACAAAAAAATTTTAATAGGGGTATTTTGGAAATTTTCTTAATAAGTCCGTACAAGTAGGGTTTAGGGTTTTTCTATATATATGTATGATGTAACCCCAAATCATTAAGAGTAAAAATACAGTCGTCTCTAAGTGGACGTAGACAAATTGCCAAACCACGTTAAAATTGTGTTTTCGACTCTCTCTCTTAATCTCTTTCTTTTCGATTCTATATTATTCATTAATTCTCTTTCTTTTCGATTCTATATTATTCATTAATTATCGTACATGATAACAACAGTTTTCATCAACCTAATTTGAAAGAAGAATTTGTCCCCCATAGCCCATAGGCTTAGCCGAAAGGTGAAAAAAAAGAGGAAGAAAACAAAAAGGACAAAACTTATTGGTACAACATCACACAACATTGTGGGGGCACCCAAGTGCAAAACAAGGTGCACCACATGACTTGAATTATTCACGTGTTTGAAATAGATGGGCCCATGGACCAATGTAGTGTGAAAACGAATTATTTGGGCCCATATGTACGAGCCCATGTCCTAAAAGTAAAAGCATGAGTTTTACGAGGGCCCACACAATAGCACACACATGGATCAAATCCTCTAGAATTTCTCCCTTTATCCCCTTCCACTTAGGAAAAAAAAATAAAAAAAATAAAAAAATCCTCTAGAATTTCTAAGGTATTTTATCATTTTTTTTGTTGTTGAAAATTTCGATAATTATTCCAAACCAAATACTTAGAATAAATAGATAACCAATTTCACGATTTAGATTTTATTTTGTTGCATCTAATAGTGTATATAGTGTCACATTATTTAAAATTTAAATAACTTGGCAATATATAAAACATTTAGAATTATGAAATTTAATATGAAGTATGAAATGAAGAAAGATTAGAGACATTGGGGATTGAAGGATTGAAGGATGGAATCTATTAACTTAATGAGTTTAAGAGCCTATTTGAGATTGCGTTTGAAAAATAGAGTTTTTAAGTCAAAAAAAGCTTTTGGGCAAAAACCTCATTTTAAAGCTTTTGCCAAAAGTGTTTTTTTTTTTTGGACAATTTTCAAGCTTTTTGAACCATTAAAAGCGCTTTTAATTTTTTACCAAACGAATACTTTTTTTCTTCAAACGCACTTTTTAAGTGTTAAAAGCACTTTTAGGCCTCTCAAACGCAATCTCAAACAGGCCCTAAGCACAATTAAAAGTAATTTTTATAAACCATTGATTAAAGTAATTTCCATAGAGCCTGGGCCATTGGGAAGCAGGCCTTTTTTAGCCCAAAAAGTTGGTGACTCAGCTCTGCAGGTGCCACAAAAACAGCAGAACTGCATCATAAGATTCATTACCTCGGATTACAGCTGTTGGCTTCATCTTCGCACCAAAAGGAAAACCGAAAGAAAAAAAAAAACAAAACAGAAAACAAATAGATTCTTTGTTGTCAGAGTTGAATAGATCAGACAATGGCAAAAGAGAAATGGCAAAGCAGCACTAGCCAAAGACAATGAGCCCCACATAATCCACCACCTCAACCTCCCCACAAATAATGAGATAAAATCTTAATCAATTTTTCTCGAGATTTTCATCTTACTGGGGTTGATGTGGGAAGAAAGTGTAATTCTACACCCCATTGGCTCGTCACACCCCTGTTAAACTAGGTTGATGTCACAGTGCTTTGAATCAGTTCTTGTTCAAAAAAAAAAATTCAAGAACTGATGGACACTGCCAAATAGAAGGGTGTAGTGTATATCATTTTTGTTCACGATAAGCTGAAGTGAATGTGAATTTAAAAGGAGAGAGCACACATTGAATAGAAAAGAAATAAACAATCTTCCTTAAAAAAATTTGAAAAAAAAATAAATAGAAAGAATAAAAGAATATAAATATAAGAGCTAATTAGGCTGTTCAATTAATAGAACTAATTAGCAATCTTCCAAGAAAATAAAAAGAAAAAGAAAAAGAAAAAGAAAAAGAAGATAAATTCAGTGTTCAATTGATAGATCTCCTCCAAAAACAGGCATTGGTTGGCAGCTTTGGTTTGCTTTCAAAAGCCCTGGCAGTAGTACTAGTAGTTGACAGGCACGAATGTCCATTCCCATCAACACCTTTCCTCTCCTAATTTGCATTCTCTTTTCCCAACACTTTCCTATCATCACCATCCCATGAATTCACTTTTTTTGTTCTCAGAATCCCCACAATCTCCCTCCACCATGCCCCTCAATGATTGCCCCTTAATTCTTCATCATACCGTATGACACATCCCCATCCCGGCAGCTCCGGCGCCCGCGCCACCATCAATCAGCCAGAATCATCACTCACAACATTCTCGCCCTTTAATAGAATTGCCCATTTTAAGACCCAACCCTATAAAATTCTCCATTTTGTTTTTGATTTAATAGAAAAATAGTAAAAGAAGTTGTCATTTCTGGCTTCTCTTTTTTATTGCCGATGGAACATAAAGAAAAGTCCAACAAGTATAAAAGGCATGTTCATCCTTGTCTACAACTATCAAACTTTAGTGCCAAATATCCAGATATTATTTGTACTTCGATTTATAATGGTTGGAGTTAACAATTTGGATGATATATCCAAATCTATCCCCATTGATTGAATTATTTGAAAGGTATTCCTATGGCCCCACCGAAAAAAGTAATATGCTCAATACAAGAAATAGGAAGCAGACGCAGTCAAAGCAGCGTGCATTAATTAATCATTTACCATGTACAATATACACATCCACATTAAGTCTCATCAAAGTTGTTTCTTATGATAGTCACTAGTTTGTAAACTACCATATTTCTTCTTTTCTAACAAGCCGGAAGAGAAGGAAAAAAAAAAAAAAAACCCAAATAGACAAATTAAAGGTTTTGCCTAACAAATCTGCCCCGCTAGATGTTGGGGCAGATAAGTACTCTCAAGTAACGTGCCAACTCATTCCCGTTTTGCTTCCCTACGCAACAAATCAAATCACGATTGGGCGCATCGTAGACCACAATAGACAGCTTTGCGAAAGAGAGGATGCACATTTTCCCCTAATACCTCCGCATCCAACTTCTCGATGTGAGGCCATATCTGCCGGCCAATATTAAACGCCGAAAAAAAAAAAGTTAGAAACAAAAGATCTTTGTATTAGATGACAGTAAGTACACACATGTAGCAGAATATACAGCACACAGCCAAGCCCCAGATCATTCCAAAGGTTGATGCATTACATGAAGAACAATCAAAGTCTGAAAATAATGATGTACTAGTTAAGAACAGAAAAAACCTTCTTTCCCGTGAACCCTAGCATAGGATCACTCATAAATCTACTTAAGAAAGGACCAAATAAACCATCAACATTCCACAAAAGTATAATTATGTTCACACAATGCTAAAGTTATGCAGTAAAAAGAAGGCCCACCATGCCGTGAGGCAATGCTTTATGCTGTAAAAGATAAGACCGTCTGCCAATCCCCAAGACATGCTCATAACATGAGCAAGGGGGCTAAGGTGGGTAACATGCAGCAAGACTATAGGAAATTGTAAATAAGAAAAGATAAAAGAAAATGGAAAGTAAAATGCACTCTAAAGACAATTCTTAAAACAAAAGCTCCCAAAAGATAAAAGAAATTGAAGATTAGCATGGCATCGCCATTTTAGATATTCTTCCAGGATCATTTATTCCTCCAGTCCGTTCAAATAGATCTATTAAGGTGAGATTTTTTTACATTTTGCATGAGTTAGTGGAGTCAAATAATAAACATCTTAGCTTATAATTGAATATTAGATAATATTGCACGTATAGACCAATAAATACACCTTTTCTTAAAGAGAAAAGAAGTAATTTCATGTTTTGTGCATACTCATCTCCCATATATGACCTCCTTAATTTATTGATTATTTACATTATTATAAAATAGATACTTAAAACTGAAATGGTTGACAATCTACCAAGATTGATAGGCTAGCACCCTAACATAGTTTATCCTTTATGTATATGTCATATTATAGCAAAAAAGAGAATATGCAGCTACATTAGCAGAAATGTACTGCAGATATAGAAGAGTTAAGAAAACGAGACAAGGAAATGGGAAAAGGAAACTCCAACAAAACCATAAAGAAGGAATAACAGGAGTGCCAATAGACTTTATTTACCTCAGAAGCATATTGTCTCGAAAAGGCCTTGACATAGCCCAAAGTTGACAAACACCACTGCTCTTTTTCACCTATGTTATAGCCGTTGCTTGTCCTTCCACCATTTGGCTGACTGCCAAAAATAAAACAGAGCTATTACTGGGATGCCAATATAAAGAAGTTTCTTTTCTTCTTTTATTTATTGATTTTCGGTTGGGGGGGGGGGGGTGGTGTTAACCTCTTTTGCTGTCTTTCATTCTCATTGTCCACCTCCATCGTTGATGATTCTTCAAGGTCAACTGCCATTGAATCGACTTGAATAGATTTCAATTCCCGCATTGTTCCAGCTATAGATGCATCAGGTAGCCGTTCCATCAATACATTAGAGAAGTTTTTGTACAAAGAGAGGAACAATGCCTGTAAACGCCAATCATGGTAGAAACAAATGTGTAAGGTAATGCCAGATCATAGGGACCGAAATGAAAATGTTAAGTTATAGGTAAGGAGGTGCTAGATCATAGGAACCAAAAGAAAATGTTCTATTCTGAAAATCTCATCTAGCGCAGTCATGTAAGCTCTAACAATGGTTAAATGTTGGAAGCTATTGTAATCACACTTACTATTGCTGGAAGCGCCTACTGCTGACTCACAGATACACCATTGCATGAATTATTCAATAAAAGCCAAGCAATAGTAAACTCAATCTACATGCATGCAGTGTACAAATTGCCATTCGATGACATGTATCTCTGCTCCATTTTTCCAAGCCAAGGCACATAAATAAATGTCTTTCACATTATTTAGGAAAGAATCAATGTTGATGTCTTTCATGTAAAAAGCAAAAACAGAAAGGATAAAAAAAAAAAAAAGCCTGAACTAAGCATAAGAGACATTGTTTAGTAGATGTTATACACTGCAGGTCAAGAAGGTCAAGATGATAAGAGTCTAGAATTGAAAAGGCAAAAAGCAAAATAAAGCAAAATCCTTGTCAGAAATTAAAGCATAGAGCAGCATTTCCACCCAACCATCCAAGCAATATTAAACATGTCTGATTTTTGCCACCATACATAACTACTAAAATTTTTTTGATTATAACACCTAATTCCAAGATGACAATATGTGCTATGTTTCCATTTAGACTAGTGATTGATGAAAAGCACATTAATTCTTTTTCCCTGATGGTGAACAGAATTGTAACAGATCAAAGGTGTTGGGGAAAGGGGTGGGGAATAAAGAAACATTACTATGAATTATATATCAAGCACCTCATTTTCATCAAGGGCTCGAGCAAGAAGAGCCTCCTTTGCCTCCAAAGACTCACGTACTGATATCTCCTCCTCTTTAGCCTTTTCGGCACGCAATTTCAAACGATTCAACCTCACAGGGTTTTCACCAAGAACAGGTTCACCATCTACAAGTGTAAGCTTTGACTCGGCAACCTCCAACTCAGCTTTTGCCTTTGCTGCAGCTTCTTCAGCAGATACAATACCCTTCTTAAGAGATGATATCTCTTTCCTAAGATCAGAGATTCGATTATATGTCTTGCTAACCGCATTTCTTAGAACCTGTAGATGGGAAAAAGAAAAGGTCATCTACAAGACGAGTTGAAAATAATTATTATAATATTCCAATGCAGTACAGGAAGGAAAACCAAATAACCAAAAATATTTCTCTTGGTTTTTTTTTTTTTTTTTGGGTTGGGGGGGGGGGGGGGGGTGGGGGGGTAGGCTTGGGTGCTGGTTATATTCAGTAAACATACATAAACCATCAAGTAACAGGGAACAAAACAATCTATAGAAACTGCGATGATGTACCTCCCATGGATGATCAGATGTATGAAATTGCTCTATATTTTCTGGAGAAAAGACCCATCTCACAATGGCTAAATTAGATATAAGTCGGTAACCCATCATCCTATCAATTGCTATAGCTGCCACTTGGGCATTATTCTTCCAGTAATAACCCACTTCAGCTATAAGCATGACTTGCTTGTCTTGATCAGGACATATCTTTGTAATTACTTGACCATATCTCTCCAAGACGGTGATCAAATGTGTAAAACTTTTAGATCCAATGTCAAGAAAAGTTTGCGTGACCACTTTGAGGGTACCTTCCAGACCATGAGGTGGAAACACACTTTCTTCAATCCATGAAATAATCTCACGGGCAGCTGCCCTTCCTTTCACCATGTTACTGAGATCTGCAGAAAGTGCATGCAGTTCAGTTCTTTCTGTATCACCATCAACACTGAATCTGAAGTTTGGTCCACCCCTCGGAGGAAGCAACTCTTCTAAACCAGGTGCGTTCTCAATGCTCTATATGGAAAAAGATTACGAGGGAAATACGTCAGAAGATTAACACCATCTAGAGGTTGACTCTTATGGAAACAGTTACAACCATGCTTAAGCAGACTTAAGCATGACTTGTTACTACCTGCTTAACTTTGTCCCAGTATGACAAACGGACTTCTCTCTCCAAAACTTCCTGAACAAACACACGTTGCGGGGCCCATTTTGGGAGGTCCAAGACATATGCCCACTCTGTCCATGGCCAGATGAATTCGAAATTTGATCTGCATGGTTAGGATGCCATTAAAAAAGTACATAAACCAAGTAAAGAATATGTTCAACTTCTATAATGGGAGGATGAACTTCTTCGAGTAAGGTGTTTCCTTTTGTATACTTTTTGTGCACTTAGAGGCGTGTCGATTACTTATCCAAAAAAAATAATGGGAGGATGAATCATGAACTTAGCTGTAGTTCTAAGCACCTAAGTTCTACTCATGTGGACATGCCTTGATAGTAAGTTCACTAAACCTCAGAGAAAATTCGTAATAAATATTTAGCAACCTGGAACTGTCCCAAACACAAACGGCGGAAGAAAAAGAAAAAGAGTATTCCTTGTTTCTAGTGCACTGGACATCTAATCTGACCATGGTCAGACATAATCAAACTAGACTGTCAAGTGTACCAGAGATCATATATTTGGACCCATAATTCAGATTTTCAAGGAAACATACATAACTAGCAAAGACACATTCCAAATTCAAGGCCTCGACAAATCCTGAAAGTTCCGACTTCTTTATTAAATGAACAAAACATTGTTTTGATAGAAATCCATTGATAGTGACAACATAGGAAAACAATTCAGGCAGCAACCCCAACTAGCCAAGATTAAGGTCTAGTTGAGTTGAGCCAAGTAAATGGAATGTACCCGATTATTAGCACGTGTGGCCACTGAGTGACGCAATGTGCAGACTTTTCCTCTAAATAAATTTCATTCCTTTTTACACAATTAGCTCCAAATTTGGTACAATTTCAAATCCAAATGATTCTCAAAAGCAAAAACTAAAAGTGCAGTTGTTAATTACATAAACACAGTTCAAAGAGCAATACTCAATCTTGCTTTTATTTGGAGGAATGGACTTCCTCGTATCATTGCTACTCTCTCTTTATAAAACTTAACCTTTCCACAAAAAAAGGGAAAATATATTTTAGCCTCATGAACTACACCACATTTTCATTTACACCTCCGTACTTTAAAAAGTGACATCGGGGTCCTTCATACTCACCGCGTGTAAAATGAGACATTTTTATATTTTTCTCCCCAAAATATCCTTGAAGTTATTAAAAATACGAAAAATAATTCTTTGAAAAAAAATTAAGGGGCTAATAGGAAAAGGGCAACACCCCTTTTTGGTATTTTCAGTTTTTCTTTCTCTTTTGTTCATTTTTTTAAATATTTTTTATTTTTTAATATCTTTAAGGGTATTTTGGGAAGAAAAATGAAAAAAAAAATGTCTAATTTGACATGTGGTGAGTATGGGGGGCCCAATGTCACCTTTTAAAGTTTGGAGGCGTAAATGAAAATGTAGTGGTAGTTAAAGGGGCTACTAAATGGGGTAGTAGTTCAAGAGGGATGTGTACTTTTTTTAAAAAAATAAAATAAAAAATAAAACAAGATTACATTCCTTTGATGGCTAGATCTCATAGTAGCATGTAACTAACTTACAGGTGGTGTGAAAACCAAAGAATGAGCCGTGTTCGACATTCCATATCTATATCAGCTATTTTCTCAAAAAGAGCACGAACTGCACCCGCTACAACTGAAGGAAATGCCCCGGGAAGAGCCTAAGAATAAAACTTCATAGTCAGATAACTTTACGAATGAAACAAATCTCATTTGCCTATGCAACTTATTACAGAGCCTCTGGTAGATCCTTCCAAGAAAACAAAAGAGGAAGTGGTAAGACTTGCTTCAACTAAAATAAAGTTTCCATAGTACCTTACAAAGGTCTATGATAACCAGGGTGTAATATATTGGCCTGAATGGAGGTTGTGGTAGCATAAGTAACTGCAAGAAAGAGGCAGAAGTATCATTTAAGTCGGACATTCTACTAAACCAAACTGTTAACAAATGCAAGTATTAAAGCTATACCGAGAACAATTGGAAACAGATTCTAAACATAATAAAACCCCTTTTTTTTCCTCAGTTTTGCAAGTTAAGACTTTGCTAACAATTTGCCTGCAGCAAGTATCACTTCCATATACTCTCAAGGGGAAGAAAAAAAATGACAAAGAAACCTCATGTTTCATATGGTTTTGGTTTCCAACATGAATATTGCAATTAAATTGAGCCAAAACTTGCACCAGGACTAGTTGGGTTAAGGGGACAAACCAAATAAATCTTTCCCTACAGCTTCTTTAAGAAATCCTACAAGTTCCAACTTCTGCAATTTTTCAGGCCTGAAGCAATGGATTAAACTCCTATCAAGATTGGCAAGATCTTGACCAAGGCTTTGCATATTAAGGGTTTCAATATGTATTAAAGGTAAATGCATAGCATTTTGCTTCATCACTTAAAAAAGAAAAAAAAAAAAAAAAAAAAAAATAGAAGAAAGAAATGCATGTGCATGAGCAATAGTGCAATAAAATAAAAACTGACATGACTTTTGAAATCGCATGTACAGAGTGTGACCAGTAAAGAGTACCATATGATGCTAATAAAATGAAGAGAACTATTGATGTCTCACATATATGGAGATAGGGTGCAGCATTATGATTAATGACAAACTACCATTGGAAAATCCTATTATTTCATTTTTCACATTATAAGGGAACCTGGTCCACACAAAAATTGTATCCTTCAATTCAATTTAACAAAAACACAAATAAAAATACATTGAAGCAGAAGGAGCTACTTCAATTCAATTAGACCCTTAGCAATTCACACAAGAAATGAGAGGCCAAGGATGACTTCAAATGGCAAGCGCGACTTTACGCGTATAACCTTAAAGAAGATTGAAGCTCACTCTTTCCATAGTATTTTTGACACAAAATATTGCACAGAAGACTGTAGTTCCCTATAATGGCACAATGTGGTAAACTCCTAACAATTAGCCATCAGCTATCTATTTAATCACTATAAAATCATACAATGTATCATACCCCTATCAAATACATTATTTGACACCACATAAATGTGTAACCGATTTGAGAAAGCATATAATCAGGAAGAACCACATAACACATAGGATCTTGCTAAATTTCCAAATAACATAATGGCAAGGTTGCAAAATCTTACTTGGGAGAAAATTGTCTCTGCCATAAGATACTCATATCTAAAAGGCACCGGCAGGCCAACCATGAAGGAAGCACATTCCTTTCGACTAGCTTTGCATGAACCAAGAAACATCAATAATAAAAATTAATACTAAAGGCCAAAGGTTAAAAAAAAAAAAAAAACTGAGGATAGGAAAGTTCACCCGCATAAAGTAAATTAAGGAGCATAAAAAAGCAGCAAGATAACTGATCTAGATCAAACAAATTAAACAAGAGACCAAATATAATAACTAAAATTGAAACTATAAGCAAAACAATATGCAGGATTAACAAACACTAACAAGTTGTACAAAAAAAATTCTAGGGTGTGCAAATCTCTCACCGACCCAATATTCTAACCATAGCATGGCTGGCACATTGCTTAAGATCTTACCTAGGTAACAATATGGTCCAATGAATTTTTTCCTACTTAATTAGTTATTTGATTGGTACATTACACACATTCAGTGGGTCTTGAATCCATAACCTCATCCTCAACAAGAAGAGGAGGTGCAACTTTTTCAGGGATTCTTCTTTAGCTTGAAAGCTTTAATGCTTATGTGTCATAATGCTATTATTTTTCAGAAGGAAGTCAATTAATGCTTTACGTGTGTTTTAGACTCATCTAATTCTTTAAGTACCATTAAAAGCCTTCGAATGCACTTGATTGAAGATCCAACTATGTCCCAAAACTTACAGAGGAAGAGGAAATTTAAGTTTAAGATATATATATATGAAAAACCACATAGGCTATAAAATTGGTCTAATCTTTAAATAGCAGCAATACAAACCATCCATTAAAGAAGAAAAGCACATCTAGCAGATACTCTTCCATAACGAACCGATCAATAGGTTGTAGGTCCTGCCATTCAAGAGAACACAAAAAATTATGGCATCAATCAATCACCGTTTCCAAATGCTCTGCCAATTTGCATTTGACAGAAATAAAAGAGTCCAAATACTGAAATATGACATGCTAATACTTAATATTAAAGTAGCATAGTGATAACACAGAATTATATACGAGAATAAATGCAATAATTTTCTATTTGCAGCCTTATTGAATATGCTATGTCCAGTCTAATCCACTTTTTAAAACTAGCGTAAAACTTATTAAAGAGATAGCACGAAATAGCATGAAAAATCAAGAAGCAGAAATGCAAACAAAAGTCTGCAAATCAAAAAAGTTTGGAACATCAAATCAGTCACCAAAAGGTATAAGCTCACAAAACTACCCTCCTTAATTTAAAATCAAATAAAGCAAGTAGAAAAAGGGTATTTATTGACTATTCAAATAAAGTAAAGGGTAAATTAGACAAGTTATTAAATATTGCAGACAATATTTTAGGACATTCCAAATGAAAGGACCAACAATATAGGGCAGAAGGGTAACTTTTAAGCCACACAGAATAAAAAATGTTTAATAGATAGCTGTATCACCTAGAGGTCAAAAGTTTAATAAGCACTTGTAATTTTAAAATCAAATAGCTTAAGAACCAAAGAGGTTAAATACACAGATAACCCTGAAGAATGAAAATATTAAACCACATACATTTAACATTAACATCTACTATTGAAAACTACCTCAAATTTACTTGCGGGAAATATATTGAGCCTGCGTATCCTTTGAGGATACTTTAACTCCGCTTCATGCTTTTGTCTACCATAATTTATCCCAGAAAGTGCTGAAGGAGAATGGGTTTGCTCAGGACAGCTAATGGGCCCAAACTCATGAGACTTACCAGAAACCAGCTGAGCTTCAAATGAAAGATGAGGTCTAGGAACTGACAAGTGAAAAAGTAGAACTCATAAAACCAACCAGAGAAAACACGAATGAATACAAATGATTAGCTTGTCAGAACATAGACTAATCAATGAACATACAATACAATATATAAATAAGTTAAATACATACTTGTTCAATTTATATACTTCTGTAAAAAATTACGAATCCTTCCACAGTTCCCTGATAGAACTGTATGAAAGGAGAATACAACTTTGTATTCATTAAATTCAAAGCAGTGCAATCACCAATAGTTATTATTAATTACTACTAATGCATTACCTATAAACCATCAATTGCCATAAAACATTTTAAAGTTGCAAATGATTTTCCCAAATTCAAGCATTAAAGGAATAAATGAACTAGTAGCCCATTTCATACAACGATTTAGCTAAAACACCATTACCGCTATCAAGTTTCCATCCATTGTTAGATAAATCTTGTACCCGACTCCATAAATCTTCCAAGAAATCCTGAACAAAGAAAATAAAATAAAATGATTGAGTAGAACAGCTGCACCATTGTAATCCAAGGAGAAACAAGAAAAAGAAATTGTTGTAAAAAATGGCAACATATATATATATAGTTTTGTCTTATAAAACGTCATTTCATGATTTAATCCACCCTGCTGTTTTGTCTAGGTTAAGTAGAAAATGAAACCCTAATGCCTCATTTTCTTTCTCCCCCACTCTGCAGCCTCAGATCTCCTTCAGCCCTCCCTCTCTCTCTCTAAGCGCTCTCTGTATTTTCATATTAGAATCTACAAGTGTATTTAGTTCAAAAATTAGATTAACCCCATAGAAAAAGGCTCATAAAAGCTTTAAAAAAACAAGAGGCCCAGATAAATTAAGTCCATAGTTCAAAAAAGCCCAAAAAGGAACCCAAAATGCAAAGCGGATGTCATGGGCAGGCAGTTACTAAAATCCATCCATCACAAAGTGCATATGCAGAACAAGAGTGTTATCCGCCCATATAGTGCAGTTTACACCCCTATTATGTGTACAGAGCGGGGCCAAATACTCTCTTCAGAGCATTTTCAAATCTCACATTATTTATATCCTCATTCTATTTAAATTTGTATTATTATATAATTAGAGTATGTAATACTTTTTTTTTTTTTTGATAGGTAAATTTGTATATATCAAAAACCCAACAGGGCGCAACACGATTACACAGGGAGTATAAAAGAGTGCGTCTAAACACCCAATAAAAACCCTAAGCTCCCAAGGAGCACCCACAAGGAACCCAAAAAGATCCACCCAAGAACCCCCGAAATCAAAACACCCTCACAAGAAACACCCTACACAAAGGCTAACCCTACACATGATCACCCCACATCCCTAACCCTACTCGAGCCACCGCCCCTAGCCTCAAAGTTATTGGAGCATTCCAAATTCTTCACCCCCAGCGGCATCTTTTTCTTATGAAGCTGTTTAGCTTCCTTATCCTTCGCTCTCCGTGTATAACCCAAAGTAGAATATAATTGATAGCTAAATTATTTTATAATTTTATTTGATAGCTAAATTATTTTATTCTAAATGCACTCATTTTTCAGATCAACCCTCCTGGCACCAACAGTCTAAGTAGCAATTTCTATATTTGTTAAACAACGATTGTTTGAGGCCTATTATTCTTAGAAATCTACGAAGAGTCTTATTTTACACTGGCTTTAAATTGCAGATCTTTTTTCTTTTTTCTAGATCAAGGGACCTAAATGGGTCAATACTGGGTGCTGGAAAGAAAGCAGCAGTGGGCTGAAACAAAGCCCTTACTGGGCTACAAGTGGGATTCAAATTGAGAGCTGTCTTGGCCATCTTTCATTTAATAAGTAATCAAATTTTATGGAAAGAAAATTAAAAGTGTACTCCCTAGTACATGAGATGTAAACAAGAGAGATGCAAAAAAAGAAACAAGTTGGTGTTTATTAGAGAGAGAGAAAGCCATAAAAAAAAAATTATAAAAAAAAAAAAAAAGCAATTAGCACCCCCTAACAATTGATAGTTACAAAAATACCTTTTCACCAAGTCCGTTCTTAGTTTCATCATCATCTTCAAAAAACGACAAACCACTGTCAGAAGCATGCCTTCTGATGCTCAAATAAGCTTCTATACCAACCATGACTCTCTCTATCTCCTCAGGAACTTGCTGCATATAGATGTGCCATGTCAATAAACAAGGGGGAGAGATAGAGAGAGTTTTACAATTGATAGCATTAAAACTAATGATTAGAAGGGCACATACAAAATTCACAGTACATAAACAGTTAGACACTAGCATATTCTATATGGTCAAGCTTTCTGCTTATGATATGGTTCTTTTTCATTTTATCGAAAGGGAACTTTGCTTCAAATGGATCAATGCATAAATATGATTGACTGCACAGGACTGCTAATTTTACTCGCTTTTTTCAATTTTTTTTTTCCTTAAATGGTGATAATATTTCAATTCATCAAACAATCCCATGTTTTTCCCTATGTTTTGCAACTTAATTCATAGCTGTGACATACAAGCATATGCCCATGATAGTCATATACGCACAAAATATGAGAAGCAAAAGAATGAAATACCAAAGTTTGAGAACTCAAGATTAAGGATGTTGTTGAGAAAAATGTTGAAAGAGATGTCTAAGCTTTGGGGGAATAATGCGAAAAAAAGAATCCACTTTGATGATCATAACTTTCATAAGAAGATAAACTAGAAAATGCCACATAAAATCAGGCAGATTATATATGCAGCACCTAAATACCGTTAGAAAAAAAGAATCCACTTTGATGATCATAACTTTCATAATAAGATAGACTAGAAAATGCCACATAAAATCAGCAGATTATATATGCAGCACCTAAATGACGTTACCTCCATCAGTTCTGCTCCTCCCCATGGGAGACAAGATAAAATGCAAGTTATGTAAAAGTCAGCACATGCTTGCCACGAGGGATTTCCCTTCTCTTCGTCCACTGTTGTGGCAGCCGATGATAATAATGTTTCAAAGACAACGACCAGAGAACTGGGTTGGAGGACTTTACTACACATCTGTAGAACATAGATGTATATTATTCCAACTATTTCAGCAAGAAAAACGAGTGTCTGTACATAGTAGCACCAAAAAACAAAGATATTCCTACTCTAGAATACAAAAATACTGAATACAAAATTTTCTTCTAAATTGAAACTTATGTGTGCATGTCAAATGACAATAAAGAGAGAATAAAGAATGTCATGTGGCCTGTCGGAATTAAAGCCAGTAAAAAAAATGCAACTATTGTGCCAAGCACTTAAAGGGGCAAAACATGAAAACTCTTTCAAAAGTGTCCAAACTGATATCAGAAAGGGGTCAATATAGCGCCATCTCAAAAAGATCTTTTTTTATAAGAGCAAGAATCCACTGAAAAAAAAATGGCATCAGAAAATAGGTGCTATTGTGCTACCCAATCTACACATGATGTATACAGGTAGTCATGTCTAAAGCATTTCAAACACCAACTGTATATAGACAGAAATCTAGAAATAAAGGGTATAATAAACTTAGTTTATCATGTTGATTCTGGTTTTCTTATAGAGTATACTTTATTGGAGTTTCTACTTTTAATAAGTACAAGGGTAGAAAATGCAAATATGCATTATGCATTATAAGACTGAAAATTTCCCACTACAAGCATGGGAGCATGCATTTCATACAACCATAACAGTACAAGTAAAAAACATTGTTTTTTGATAAGTAATTCAGTAAGTCTTAGTCACAATATTACTTATCAAAAAAAAAAGGTCTTAGTAACAATATTAATAATTCAAAATCCCAATTTCTCTTCCAACATCATTTTGTTATAAGTGATCTAATTCAACCATTCACCAAAATTTTAAGGCTAAAAAGTCAAGTTTACAAACAAAAACTAGAGAGACGTCATATTCCCATAAGGTAGAACAGTTTCCCAGTGTATGTCAAAGAACTAGGTAATTAACAATACAAGTTAATTGCAGATTTTATTGCATATCTCATTCCAAAGTGTACATACCAAAACAGTCAGGAACCGCATCAAAATACGAATCCTGTTGCAATTTCCAGAATCTAGGGCATCCTGAATGTTAGCCACAAAGAAAGAAAGAGAACAAGAGGTTATCTACAGGAATAATCCCTAAAAAATAATAAGAAAGTTACGTCCAAATAAGATCAAAAACAAACTTTCAACCTATGACATAGAAGTTATCTAGCTTGAATCAAATTAAACAACACCTTCCACATCCTGGGTGGCCAACCTATGCCAAAAATCAGCAGCTTATGTCTATCTTCCCAAATCAGTTTCACATCAGCATCATTTTCGTTCTACTCATTATTCATGGCAGAAAATAGTGTTTATTAACAAAACTTTATCTTTATATAAAAATGATACAGTTGGACTCACTACAAAACAAAAGCCACCTCCCACCTTTCGTGCTGACAAAGGTCAAATTCTAAACAACAATCTGTTCTATTGGAATAGTGAATAAAATCCAATTTACTATCCTGTAATCATTTCTCTTTTTATAAGTAATCAGGAACCTCATTTAGAAGCCTCCGGGCGTGTACAACAGATTTCGAACAGAAATTCAAAAGATCATCAAAATCTAGAGAAAAAGGAATGTTGCTGAATGCAGCCATCCAATCAATATTTTGAATAGAGATAGGGATTTCAAAAAATAGAACTTTAGCTTGTTACAGAGAGCTAAAAATTTGGAACAAATATAGGTCCAGTTTGGTTGTGTTTTCATAAAACAATTCAAAGAAAAACACTGTATTTTTCCAGAGAACAAAAAAGAACCTTAATAAAAAAGAACCTTTTTTATTTTTCCGAATAAAAAAAACAGAAAACATACTTTTAATGTTCAAATATGTTGTATTTTCGATTAGTTTTCTGGAAGAAAAAAAATGTTTGGTAGTGAATTTTTGCACCATTTCCTGTTTTCATGAATTTAAAAACAGAAAGCAAAGCGGCCCATACTCTCTCATTTCTAACCACTCCTGCTGCAGAGTCAATGTCCAGGTCTGGTCATGGGCCAGGCCAGATATCATGTGTATTGCTGGCCTTGGCCATTAGATGTTTAATCATGCATGATCAATCAAAACAAACAAAAAAAAAAAATTACTCATTCGACATCTTTCTGATCAATCAAAACCTCTTCCCAAACTCTGTCCAATCAGGAATAACCAGAGAAGGCTAGGGCATCTAAGCTGTAAGATAAGAACTAGAGAAAGGCACCCTAGCAACCTTTGCCAGACACATGCTAGCTCACCTGAAGATTAGTTTGAGTAGTTTCCACTACTTTCCTGACAAAGTCTTCATTTTCCAAGTTTGTCAAGCCAATCTAATGAGAGAGATAAGAAAGAAGGGGGGGGGGGGGGGGGGGGGGGGGGACAGAGACAGGTAGATCCATTAGTATCCAACAGGGAGTATCATCTAATAAGCACAAAATATCCAGTCATTTATGATAAACAAATTGAGGAAAACATAGACGGATTCAATAATTCAGTATATCTCCGATGTCCATACCCAAATTCTAACCAGTTTTTCTAGTTGGTGCACGTAAACATCTAGTCATAAATACACACACAGTAAGCCTAATGGAGTATCTTTGATAAGAAGCCTAATGGAGTATTCTGAAATCAACCTCTACATTTAGTTTCATAACTTACATTCAGAGAGACATAAATAAGTACATGTATCCATATATATGCAATGGCATTCAAATAAATATATGCTCTTTCTAGAATGAAAGCAAAAACATAGATGAAAAGGCTGAACGAGAATGGAGAGCAATATGATGAAAATGCACTTACCACTGTCCCATATAAAGGAATCTTGTGAGGCAGTTGTTCAGCACATTGGAGAAGGAACTGTCAGCAAGAAGACAAGCAAGCAAATACCTCAATAGATGCATAACAGCTAAATCATCACATAATACAGAGCATTAAAAAACATCTTATTCAAAATTATAAATGTCAAATGATAATCTATTGAAATTGAACAGCAGACACAACATAGGGAGCTCGAAGAGACATGGTGTCAAGCATGGAACTGGAATTTGGAAGCAAGAACACATCTATACACATATTAGCTATGCAAGTACAATATATATATGTACATGTTAACCATAATAAATCAACAATGGGCCTGCTCTTTGGAGAAAAAAATATTAACTATCACTTGCCCCATACTGATATTCAACGATTAATAAACCTAAAACTTTCTTCCTCTCAATTTTCTGCTTTACAGTTAACTTAAGCAAAATTACTCTTCTAATTTTTCCACTTAGCAAACAAAGAGCCAATATCATCCTAAATAAATAAAATTACACCTCAGAACTTAAAAAATAAAATTACTCTTCTAAATGCACACCCTTTTTACTATTCCTCGCTAATTGAAGTAAACAGAGTATATGCACTTATGTATAAGAAAAAGAAGCGAACATTACATCCAAAACATCGTTCTCGGAGTGCTCCATCTCTCGCCGAAGTGCGCCGAAACATGTTTCCTGCAAGTCCGAAACGAAACCCAACAGTGTTCAGTCAAGTGCAAAGCTCGCGATAGCCGCTTTGTAGGTAGGTAGAGCAGAGAAAGGTTCACGAATTGATCGTGAAAAACACGTGTGGAGCAAAATAGGGTTTCAGAGTAACCAAGAACAAAGTAATACACACATGCATACATATATACAGAAACACGGAGAGAGAGAGAGAGAGAGAGAGAGATGGTACAGACAATGTGGTCTTTGAAGTCGGAGGAGGTGCTGTACTCTTGGGAATTGTCGCCGATTCGTAGAAGAAGATTCATCCAACTGCTCATTTTCTCCTATTTTCTTTGCTGAGAGACGAGCAGAGACTTTCACAGAGAGAGAGAGTGGGAATTTGCAGGGTTTTATCGTTCATGGCCTGTACTATTGGGGAAAGAACCAACTTCACTTGAACCCTAATCCGAGCTGCCCCGGAGGTCCGGCCCATTAGAGTTCTTTCTTTCTTTCTTTCTTTCTTTTTGGGCGGATAGCTTGAACTATATACTTTTTTTTAAAAAAAAAAAAAAAATTATTTCTTAGAAATTTTCAGCCATTTTTGCACAATGTCACGTTAATTTTAAATTTTTATTAAAAATTAAAATAAAGAGAAAAAATGGGAACCCCTTGGGAGGGTGGCCAGCAATGTACCCTAGTGGCGGAGTTAAGAATTATTTTTTGGGAGGGCCAATTTTGTTTTAGTTATGTATAAATAAAAATGAAAAATGGTAGGTATTCTCCGAATGTTCTTCGAGTGTCCTCATAGTTCTTGGTGGATATTATTTTCTAAAAATCAAGTGAGATAAATAAACATCACTTCCTTTTTTTTTTTTTAGAAAATAATTTTCACATGAGATCACGAGAATACCATAAGAATACCTAGCATTCCCAAATAAAAAAAATATAATAAACACAATCTAAATAGAAATGAAGTATTCTTCTATAACATAATATGTCAAACTTTCATAAATATGTGTTAATTTGGTATATTAGTAAAGTAACATGCATGTAGGCATAATAATTAATTAGTACCAAAAAAAAAAAAAAGAAGCAATTTGAAGGTGTCTCTTTCAATTTTCTATATTTTCACATTTGTTCAAGGTCGACATTTTTCTCCAGAATTTTCTCTAGCTTTCTTATAAATCATGAATTGTTAGAGTATTTCATAAAGTTCAGTTTAAAACTATTACTGAATTACAATTGAAGAATATCATTAAGTGACACTTGAAAACTATCACTGAGTTACAAGTGAATAATTAAATATTATCACTTAACTAACCTAGTTAGAGTAGAAGTTTATTTGTATCCAACATGATTCTCCCATAAATAAGGGCATGTTATATTGTAAATATCACTCAGATAAATAAGAGCTTAATGTAGCTTTAGGCAGGGATGGAACCATCTTTGAATTTGGGGCAACCAAGGGCCAAATTTTTTTTTTTTTTGAGAACCAATTGGCAAAAAATACCTTAAATTAATTTTTTTTATCAATTTTTTTTTTTTTTTTTTTGCCTTAATTTTTTTTTCTTGTAATTTGGGGGGACCTTGGCCACTACCGGTCCCCCTAGATCCATTAGATCAATCTCTAGCCTAAGGCTTAATCTTATGGATGTAGATCATAGACCGAATCACGTTTATCTTTGTGTCATTATCTTATTATTTATTATTTATTTCATACGCTCTCACATGTTAGAAATTTCTCACAAATGGTGCAATTCATTAATGAAAGATATATATATATATATATATATATATATATATATATATATATATATACTTTTCATTTATTTATATATTTCTTCTTCTTTTTTTCCTCTCTTTTTGGATGAATAGTAGTTTCTTACTTTTTGCTCAAACTAAGAATAGACAAATCATTTATAATAGTTAGATCTGATTATTATTAGCATTTTTTTCTCCCTAGCAGAATATTTATTTTGTAGATTTTCCTTATAGTATGAATAGTTAAATAGGCTAATTAGCATATTCAATATTCATACTATAAACTTTGTTTGTTATTATTTTTCTCTTTCTTACTTTCTCTCTCCTCCTCTTTCTTTCACATTGTCTCTCACACAAAATAACATTTTAAAAAATAAAGAGTATAATAGATAATATGTTGGAGTGCGTATAGAAAAATGAGTAGTTAAATTAAAAATTTGTATTTTTTCGGTAGCTATTTTGATTATTTTTATTGGAGATTGGATTTATCTCATAGATTCGCTAATTTAAATAATTAGTGATAATGCACCTTCTCCAACTATATAAGACAATGTTCACAATGGCAAAGTTCACGTGATGCTAACATGCATATTGTCCCCATCATCATACATAACAAATTCTTAGCTAAAAAGCAAAATTAGTCCAAAACGCAATCATCTATCCAAAACTGACCCTACACAGCTCACTTCTCATTGCCAATTTCAAGCCCAATTCAGTCATTTCAACCCTCCATGCAAATAGATAAAGTAATCCTCAATCTCATTCTATAAATTAATTAATCTAGGGCACATAGAATTAGGATTAATTAGAGGTGGCCGGGAGAGAGCTAGAGATGGCAAAAATTGGTTGCTTTTCTTTGGCAGTCTTGGTGGTTGCCGGAATACTATTGATGATCTCATCGTCCGGCAATGGTGAGCAAGTGATCATGGGCAAAGGTTGTGAGGGTGATGTGCTAGGGCTTGCGTCACAGTGCGAGAAGTATGTGCGTAGATCGGGGCCGAAGATTAAGCCATCGTGGGGCTGCTGTGCGGTGGTGAAGAATGCTGACGTGCCATGCGTGTGCAGTTTAGTTAACAAAGAAATCGAGCAGGTGATTGATATGGAGAAGGTGGTCTACGTGGCTCGCAGCTGTGGTAAAACAGTTGCACCAGGAACTAAATGTGGAAGTAAGTTTTTTTATATATATATTAAAATTTTTATGTGGTGTAGGATGTTATTATCATTTTGAGTTAGGTTAGATTTAAGGTAAAATTCTAACTAATAAGTGAAAAGGGTAAGGTAAATTACAAGAACATTGAACATTTAATTAAGGGAATAAGTGTGGTTTTCGCTTATTATTATTATTATTATTGAAAAAAGGACATACTAATTAATGTTGTGATTTTCAGGTTATTCTGTCCCACCGCCACAGGCATGAAATCAAGTCGAAGAAAAAGAGGGGGAAAATAACGATGGTGCTTAATTACGTATACGACATGTCTTTCAGTGTACTCAGCACACTATCATATATTGTTTTCCCTAAGTAATATTAGTCTACCAATTAACTAAGAAGTAATGGAGATTTGTACTCGCTTTGAATATGATACAAAACCTCTATATTTGTATCAAGTATTATTATAATCGTGCGTTATATGATTGTTATATAATTAGAATGACGTAAAAATGAACAATTTTTATCATTCATATTTTTTCATTTGATGACAACATATGAATGATCAAAAGTTTTCATTGGACTTAAATCAAATTTCATAAAATATCAAGTTCTAAAAATTATTTCCCAAAAAACAAATTTATTTTCTTTTTTCTTTTTTATACACAGACACCACCGAAAAAAAAAAAAAAAAAAAAAAAAAAAAAACATATTTTCCCCATGGGTGGCCAGGGTAGTCGATCACCCATGGGGATTAAAGAAATAATAATAATAATAATAATAATAATAATGGCATTTAAAAAAAAAATGATATTCTATTCTTATAGGAATAAGTAATGATGTACAATCAAACAATAGAATAACTATTTCATTCTAAGGCTATTCTTGTCTACCAAACATGACCTATATTGCAAACGAGACTTTGAACATATTCCGTGCCGAATTTCAGAAGCTTAGATATATAAATTTAATTATTTAGTTAATACTTTAACACTCTCTTTCACGTGTAAATTCAATCTCGTACATCTCTTAATTCAATTAACCTTTTTTTATTAGCCTCTTAATTAATTCAATTATCACAATCACAATTTAGATTGCTCTTATGGTGGCTAGTGGCTCATGATATATATGACTGGATTTGAAGATAAATACAGCAAGCCCAACTCTCTCTATCCCCATCAAGCATTCAAGCCCAAGTGCAAATATCTTGTTTAATGAGAAATGTGAAACTAATAAATAGAATACAAAAAAAAAAAAAAAAACAAATTAAATAGGATTATTACAAAAATCGTTATCATACTTAAATCCCTTTCTTCAAGTAAACCCAACTCTCATTCTAAAACAGCTGATGTATGATTCTATCACTATTTATAGCTACCCCTTAATTAAATTCATTTTTCACTCACACTATTTTGTGGCCCCATATTCGTCTCTATCACCATTTAAACCAGACCAAGTATTCTATCACCATATTCGTCTATATCCCCCTCTCCCGCTTTGAATAAAAAAAAAAAAATGCTAGAATCTAATAAAAATTTAATATTTTGTTCATAAAAGTCTATGTGGCAAGATGTCACATCATCTTTTTTTTTTTCGTCTTTTTTTCTCCACAAAAAAGAAAAAGAAAAAGATAAATGATAAAGTCACAACTTAAACTCATCTTTGGCCCAACTTTTCTCTTAAGTTTTTTTTTTTAAAAAAAAACTGCCTATGGACGAGAGAGAGAGTCTTAAACTAGAGAGAGAGAAAAATTTGGTCTAGAAGTTGAGTCAAAGTTGGGTTTAAGCTTGCCATGTGAACTTTTATAGGTAAAATGTAGAGTTTTTATTAGGAAAAATGTTAAGGTCACAACACAAATCCAACTTATGGCCAACTTCTCTTCTACGTATCATCTAAAAAAAAAAATTTTGAGAGAGAAGATTTTGGGATTATGAAAATTTGGGAAAAAAGACAATTTGTTTAATTTAAAATTTAAATTTTTTTACACGTAGGAGAGAAGTTGGCTATGAGTTGGGTTTGTGTTGTGTCCGTATTAAACCTCTTTTATTAGATTCTAGAATTTCTAAAAAAAAAATTAAATTAAATTAAAAAAAAAAAAAAATACCAAGTGTTTGGATATAAACCCCCAGCAGTCAGCACCCAACTTTAAAAGATAGACAAAAGCACATATATTGATAAAAGAGTTTCTACCATTTATTTTTTCATAGGAGAATATCCAGTGAATTTTTATAATTGTTTGTTGTTGTTGATTTTTTTTTTTTTTTTTTAAAAAAAACTGTTATTATTATTATTAATACTAAGACTCCGTTTGTTTCGTTGAAAAATGTTTTTCGCTGAAAAATGATTTCTTGAAAACTATTTCTGAGTATTTTGATGCGTACGAAAAATCACAATATATATATATATCAAACTTTAAATTATGAAAATATTCCAACTAGGTCGTGGTCGAGCCTTGCGATGTCCTGATCGGGTCCCGACAAGTCCTAGAAGAGCCCCGGTCAGATCCTGGCGTGGTCCCGATCAGCTCCCCCGATTAGGCCTCAGCGAGGTTCGGGTTAAGTCCTGACGCGGTCCTGGTCGAGTCTCGGTGCGGTTTGGGCACCAAAAAATTCAAAAAACATTTTCTAAAAATCAATTTACGCAAAAACAAACAAAACTCAAAATTAATTTGCTCTTCGTATATCTTGTTGTAAATGTGGTACTTGTATCATAATAGTAACTTTGGACCAAAAAAAAAAAAAAAAAAAAAGTCCTTTTCCCAATCATGAAGATTAAAAAAAGTGAGTGTTGCTGCCTACTGCCTAGTTGATTGTTCGTTCCTTGCTGTTTCTGTCGCTTTGGGTGTTTCTGTCCTTTTGTCTTGTGTTTGTTCTTTCTTAGTTGTTCTGGCCCTTCTGGTCCCCTGTTTCTTTTTGTTGCTCTGGGTTTCTTTGTATTCTTTTTTACAGTTCTATTAACGGGTTTATTCACAATTTTTTTTTTTTTTTTTTTTTTTTTAAAAAAAAAAAACTAAAGAGATTTACTATCACATCCTATATTTCTTGACGTTGCATGAAAACCGACATATTAACCCCAAAAAAAATTTAGAGAAATGATAAAATTTATTTTTTTCAACTATCTTTTAATCATCTCTATATAGTAAATAAATAAAACCTTCATTCATTTTGTGCGAAACTCACATAAGTTCATAAATTTAATAGTTGATTCATTCAATTTTTTTTTTTAAAAAATGATGTGCAACAATGTTGTGGTGTAAAAAATTATGATCTTTTAGGTAAAAACTGGTCATGTTTGGAATGAAATGGAGTTGAACTGTTATGAGGCAGGTATATTGGGCCTTGTGGATAGGCTCAGCTTTGTCAGTGCTTGACAACTTCCCACCAAATGAATTGATAGCTTTTCATATGCGTATTCCACTCCGTACACCACTTTCCCTGATGTAGGGCGATTTGGTCTCAGGATTTTCATACAGGGCCAAAAGATTTCATCGGATAAATCAGCAGATACCACAATCATAAATAGTCTTATTCTTTAATTTAAACGATTTCGTTTTGGTTTTGGTATTATTGTAACAAAAATTGATTAATGTGAAAAAAAAATGAGAATGTTTTTTTTTTTTTTTTTTGAAAAAGTGAAAAATGAAGAATGTTTGGTATTGAAAAATGAATTTTTTTTTTTTTATAATAGTTTTTTTTATTTGAATAGTAATAAAAAGTAATTGATGTAATGTAAAAAGTAAGAATGTTAGAAAAATAAAAAAGTGAAATTGTCTTGCCTTTGCCGAAACTGTTTACCAAACAGACCCTTAGGTTTGTGGTGATGATCATATGCTCCTTGATGCTATCATTGAAAGTTCTAATCAAATTGGAAAAAAGTTACATCGGATCAAAACACCAAAAAGAGGTGGGCTCACCAACAACGGATTACAGATCCAATACAAAAATAACAGTGCAGAACAATCAAAGAATATGAAATAGACTAAACAAGTGACTCGATCCTTTATGAATGACAGCATAAAGTGATTACTCAAGCAAAAAGGTCCCAGATAAGAGCACCAACACTATTTAAAGGTGTACGAATTTTAAGAGGTCCCGTCAAACCTATCTGAATCCCTACTAGGAAACTGCAATGACCACTATAAAGAAGCTGAGGCGAGAAAGAAACTGTCAAAATTCGATGAAGTAGTTAAGGATGAAGTGAAATGGATACATAATATCAATGTTAGATTCTTGATAAAGAGTGTAAGGGAAGATGGCCTAGAACTCTAGAAGACCAATGGTGGACTTGACACAAAGCGGTCTAATATTTGGCTCTCCTGCTTGATTTAGTGGTTTTAAAATATGTGATTAGGAAAAATAACAATTTTAAAATATAGTTAATAAAAAAGTGATTTTTAAAAATCCACCAATTCAAGGAGATTTTGGATGATGTTCTCCACCCTCGTTAGGTAGTTGTGCCTGGGTATCCTGTTTTTTTCTGTTTATCTCTTTCACTTTTGAGATAGTTTACTGTATTTTTCTTGAGAAACAAACAAATAAAACACCCTATACTCAACCAACCAACCACAAAAAAAAAAAAAAAAAAAAAAACTCAACAATTAATTACATCCTCGAAGAATCCCCATGATCTAACCAACCGTCTTTTAGAAGAAGACTGAAAACTAGACAATGTTCTAACCCAAAAGAGAATATTAGAGAGAAAATTAACTACTTTTTTCACCTTGCTATGAAAGATCCTAGAATTTTTTGTTCATACCAACAAAGTTTAAAAAAGATTTCTCCATTGGATGGTTTCCTCCCAACAACTATTGAGCTAAGAAAGATTGCACTTATGATAAAGGAGGAGCTTTTCAGCTACAATGGCAAGAGCTTTGTTATTTCTTCTCAACAGAACCAACACCTCCCTTCACATGGCACAATTTCTCTGTAAATCATAATATCTTAATCTTGGTCGCCAATAATTCAATAGAGTCAACTTTTTTTTTTTTTTTTTTTTTTTCTTTTAGCCACTTGGTACCTATTCTTTACCAAAAGGAGGACTGCTGGGATGAGAAATGCATGCAAATGGAATGCTATGGAAGAACTTTCTTCATATGGGGTTCCCCTTTGTTTTCTTAGAAATTTCCAGGCTTTAATTCTATCTGGTATCCATAGAATGGCGATATATGCAGAAATGATTAACCAGATGCAGGCATTTTCTAGATGTACTCAGGAGACAATTCTTTGGGAGTGAAATCACTGCTGAATGCAATTACAAGCACCATACTAAAGTTTAATCCATGTAATTTGAGGCTGCAATATTTGTAATTAAATTGCAGAAAAATGCCTAGAGAGATCCATTATGATAAATGCAAAAAATTAGTTCATAAATATACAAGCCAAACATTGGTTAAGGTTCCATTAGATATAAAATGAGAAGAATTAAACAAATTCTATATGTAGGTAATAAAAGAAGATGGCCTTTTTTGGCTGGGTAATTGGAGGACCATCAGAACACTCTTAACAGTATTCAATTGCAGATGAACAAAATTCTCTCATACAAAAAGAAAAAAGAAAAAAATTACTAAAACCTGGGAGATCAGTAATTCAGATCTCATTTCCTACACCTCCAAGCCGATATTGAAAACAAGGCTCGGTCTTGCCAGCATATTACCACACAACCATTCTCTTCCTTGATCTTATACCCATCACAAACATAACCTTGCAACAACCCCCTTGCTTGCAACATACCATAATAGCTCAAAGGCACATTCCCAAACCCAGCCAAATCAAGCCTTTGGATCCACTTCTCAAGCTTTTCATGCCTTTCTTTCCTCTCAGCTCCTTCACATGCTATGATGTTCTTGATTTCCTCCCCAAACAGCATCTTCTCCACCTTCAATCTCTCCAATGACGTTCTTGGCACTGTAGACTCCAAACAATCAAACAGTGCTGCATAAGAGTAAAGAGCTTCCAATAGCCTCTCCATTAGAGTTGATCCATTGTGGTTAGAATCTTGTTCTGCTATTACCATGAGCTTCGGTGTCAAACCCCACAACGCATTAAGGAAGCTATCCATCTTTGCTGAAGCATTTAAAGATATAGGCGATGATGAGGCTGAGTCAGGACTCTGGCTATGCCCGTTAACCATATCTTTCTCAAGCAGCTCACCCAATGTGCTTTGGTTAATTTGCAGGACTCTAGGTAAATGACTTCCATTCAGATTCTTTGATGCAAGTGGGGATTTCTTTCTCAAGAGTTCATCATCAGAGGCCAACAGGGAATGCAATTGGAAAACTGAGCTGATCGCTAGAGCCTCCCCGGTTTTGACACGGAGTTTGTCAAAATCAAGATTATCTATTTTGCTAACCACGGCATTGAACTGAAATGGGATATCCAGTTTTTCAGCTTCCTCAGTCAGTTTATACGCCATTTGGTCCAATATCTCTTTCTGTTGATGAACTCCAGTGATTCTCAAATGGGGTGGGCCTTCAGGCCGTATACTCAAAACTTGAAGAAGTGCAATCCATTGGGCAGGTTCAGCTGCATTCAGGTCAATTATGTGAACCATCTTTTCCCCTTCCATGGCTTCAATAATAGCCTGGTTTGAGAGCACATAGGTCAACTTCAAGAAGGGAAACAGCTCAAAAAACAGTTTCTGAACAAGAATTTCTTCAGAAACCAATGTTATTCTAGTGGAATTGAGGGCCTTGTGAAGACCAGGCCAAGCTTTCAGGATTCTATCGGCAAGTGCCTCAGTGAAATATGCAGCTATGCGCTGCATGGTATCACCATCAGGAGAGGCGAGTTGGGAGATTTGCTCAAGGGCAATATTTGCATTTTCAAGGCTACCGGCAGCAACATGATTTGCACAAGTGAGCAACAAGTGGATCAAATACAAACCCCGCTCTTCAGATTTAAGTTCTTTAAGCCATGGGTATGGTGATCCTAAGCTAGGAGGAAGTGACATCATGGAAAATAATTGGAGAGGCGACGAAGTTACAGACGAAGACCCTTCGTCTTGAAACATTGGTCCCATACAACAATCACAACAATTTGGGGAGCTGAGAAAAAAAGACAGACTATCTTCAACAAAAAGAGAAGAAAACTCACTCCACAAAATGATCTAAATGATGAGGAAGTCCGGGTCTTCTAAGGAAACATCATATCCCTCATGCAAGAGCCAAATTTGCATGAAATCATAAATAGAGAAAAATGGTTAGCCCCCTGTCACCATTCGCAAGAACAAAGCAAAAGAATACAGATTCAGAGCCCGTGAGGGCTTAGTTATAAGTCTAAGAAGGCTAAGGATCTACCAAATTCGCCAGATCAAGCATGCAAGGAAAGGAGAACAGGCAAAACAAGTAGAAGGGTAAGATCAAACAACAAGCGGAACCCAAATCAAAGAAAGTTATCAGAAAGGCAATTTTCACTAGAACTAGAACTCAAAACGGTTATAGAATATTTTTTCATCAATTAAGCTCAAATTCACAGAGGAAAGCATCTAAGCGGTCACAGAAGAAACAGAGTAGACAAACAGAACCAGCTCAACCAAACCAGAACCAGAACTAGCCAACTAAAACAAGAACAGCCAAATCCTTACTGGGTTTTGCAATTGATCAAGAACCCAGATGGTGGCCCACGAGAATTCCAAAGATTGCTTCTCCAACCCCCCTCTCTTTTGAAACAGCTGTTGTTGTGGGTTTCTTCCTGGGTTTCCTCTGTTTCTCTCCCACAGAAAAATTCAATCCCCCTTAATTAAAGTTGCTCTCTTTGTAAGGGCTTGTCCATGGCTACGTTGTCGACAATGCGTGGGGGGTCCTTTTGTCGTTACTGTTTTGTTGTCCTTCACTCTAAGTGGAATATGGAATTTTGTGAGTAGGTGAGAGAGCCTTCTCTCCCTCTCTCTCTCCCCAAAACTCTGTCTTTCTCTCTCTAGAAATTGTCTTTATTTTCTCGCTCTGAAACTTCCACTTCTGTGGTTTTTTGTCTTCATATAAGGTGACTAGGGAATCAGGGCTGGCCTAATCGACTTTTTATTGTTCCCAGAGGTTACATGAATCCAAACATGCCCTAACAAAGACAAACAAAGTCCTGAGTCTTGTTTCCTAGTGGGGCAAGTGTGGGAATTGCAAGGAGGCTCCCCAAGATGCTTCCAAGAACCCCATTTTGTTTTCTTTTCAAAGGCAATGACCATACAATTGGTATTATCTTCTCAAGTTAAGACAAAGAGACAAGGAGGTTAGGGAAAAAGCCAAAAGTAGATACCACATTTATCTTTACTTGTGGAGTCTTAGGTGTCAATATTCAAATCCTTGTTTTCTTCCTATTTTTTTCCTTTTATTTTATACATAAAAAATAATAATGAAGAAATTATCTATTTGCCATGTCATAATCTTTGGGTTTTCAGGATTGTACCACGTTATCTCATACACCTAGTAAATCCAATCACAAATCGCCAGGTTAAGAATCCTTTGCATGATCTCATAATATCACCAAATCTTGTGTTTGTGATTAGGGTTTAAAGTTTTTTGGATTTTAGGGTTTCGGTTTATATATTCAAAGTCATACAAACGATAATCTTCAAGGTCACATCTACTGAATTTATTTGGTAAAAAATTAATTTTGACATTGCAAAGTTTCAAGTCAAAAGAGAATAATTATTGACCTCTTTCCCTTTGCTAAACAATCGAGTAATTAAAGGCATCATGTATATTGTATTTGTGGTATAGGATGCAAGTTGAGGGTGTTATATCAATAACGAAGATACATGATTAGGTCGGTATAAGATTATATAGGTAAATCATAATCATATTCATTTTATTAAATGGGTCATAACCATAACCCACTAAATATGTGTTGGGTTCGTGTCGGGTTCGCGAATCGTGTAAAAAATTGTCAGTCATAAATGTTGCAGATAGGTCAGTCACAAGTTCCTAACCTAATTCAATTTAATTAAACAACCCATCAACTATGAAATATGATAATCTCCGGTTAGTTATATTGAATTGGTGTTTTTGTCTTTTTCACTTTTAAGATGACAAAAATACCTCTTCAATATAACTAACGGGATATTATCCGGTTCAAATGAACCGGAGAGGATCTTGTTCCATTAACTATAATATTCTAATTTCAGATTAGATTCGTGTAAAAAATTACCAACCTTACACATAATACTCCCAACTTATGTCCACACAAATACGAACACAAAACCAAAGCTCAAAATGAGAGTAATTGGCATTCATCAAGTGGAAAGGGGAGGCCATAACCAGGACACTTTATTTTTATCCAATTAGAAGCTTTCCTTTTGTTATATATGTTTAACGCAACTATTAAACACTTATTAAAGAAGATTAAAAAACAAAGATTAGATAATATTAGTTGAAACAGAGAAATATAATAGAGAGAGACACCTTTTTTCCTCTCCAATAAGAAGCTTTTCTTTATCATATTGACATTGACACAACTATTAATCCGTGCATGTATCTTCAAAGGGAAATAGATTTGTTGGGGCCAATTGGAAGGGCCAGATACATCTATGATACCCATTGTATTAATTATTAATTTTATTTTTATTATATGTTCCCATCCACACAAGGACATATTAATATAATAATTGGTAATAAATACAATGGGAACATGTCATATATATATATATATAAAAGTAATTGTGAGATTGACAAGTTGACCCTCTTTATAATTGTAAAATGATGTGGTTTAGGGTTTTTTAATATTTTAATCATATATTTTTATAGATAATATAATGCTATTTTGAAGCCATATATATTCATCAGTGTCCCATAAAAACCCTAATGGGGCGTTAATTTATATGAAAATCGTAAAAATTTTCGTACATCATTTGGTTCCACTTAAATAGAAAGGAATCTACATACTCAATGGAATGTGTGAATTCCATTGTTTTCTTTACTGCTTGGGACTTGTCACTGTGTCCTTTTGCCATTTGTCACCGCTTTGTACGGCCCTTGAAAAGGTCCGACTTGTTTACGGTTTTTGGATCATGAATGAAACCATTGCCTACACTTTGTTACTGTTATTATATTTGTATTGCATTTTTATTTGGGCTTTGTTGTTGGGGTGCCTACCCCTATGTGGTTGTTTGATCTCATGTAATCCGCTTTCCCTTATTTGAATAGAAAAAAAAAAAAAAAAAAAAGGAATTTGTGAATTCCCTTCCAATTTAGAAGAATATCACATCCCGTATGTTTTTATTAGTAAGGCGCTAAACATTTTTGACATTTTTGGTGCTACTATTTTTTTTTCTTCTGAATATTGTTATAGTAATACAAGAAAAGTTAGATTATGCGATAATTTTGTTATGATTGTTTTTTTAGTGCTTTTTTTTTGGATTTGATCATGATCGTTTGTAAAATTTGTATACAAAAGTGAATAACTATTTTATCCCAAAAATCTATTTTATTCTAAAAAAAAAAAAAGAACATAAAGTTTGTATATAAAAGTGATGAACTATTTAAAATTGGGTTTTCGAAACCAAATTTATAAAATCATTTATTCTTTAAACATGTGAGAAATGTATACTTTCTTAATAGCATCAACAAAGTTAGAGGAAATTTTATTAAAAAAACACGTGTTTCTCACGTGTTATAATCACATGAAAATTTTAGAAATTAGATTGATTTCTCTGACCCCATTTTGAAAAAGACAAGTATTGTATTTTTTGTGAAATTTTGGATGAGATGGGGGTTCATGAAAGCTCATGACAAGGGGGTTCCACCAATAACTCATTACTATTAATTAGTTGTGATTCTGTCATAATGGTGTCTCAAATTACAGTCCAACACTATTGCATTGCATGTGGTGCCTCACCTTAATTTGAAGACATCACCACAATGTCATATTTTCCTCCTCTTTTTTTTTTATTTATTTATTTTTATTTTTAATTTATTTTTATAAATTTTTTTTCCTGGTTTGGTCCAAGAGGGCTGCTAGGCATCATAACACTTTTTCTCAAATTTTCTTTCCCAAATGATCTGAACTCCACATGTATTTAAGATAAGAAAGCAATATAAATCTATTTATTTATTGAATGGACCGGATCATTTGAGAAAAAGTGTTGGAATATCTAGTATTATTCCTGGTCCAAAGGTCACTCGTTATCTTGAGATTTGGGTAATGGTGAGAATTAATGCAATTGGTCGGATTTCTTGTTTTTATTTAAGTATGGGTAAAATTTAGTTTGAGTAATTTTTTTATTATTTCCTGCACTCTCCATAGCACAAAAAACATAGGTATCCCCCCTGTGATACAAGGCCACACCATTAGTTATTATGATTTGGTTAAAATATGTGGCATGTGAGACACGTGTTATGATCTTAAGCTAGGTGATATGGATTTCCGTTAAAAAATTTGACGGTCTTTTTTCAAAAGTATCAACTAAGTTTTTCGGTTAACGACAAGTATTATCTCTAACACTTTTTGAAACTGAGGCGGCCATTTAATTTTGGCTTTAACCACTCAAACCAAAACTGCATTTAACCCATATTATAAAAACATTGTAAGAAATAGAGTCCATTATCCTAAAGAGGAGGAGAGAAGGGTCATTAAATATGATAAGACCGAGTAGATAAATCGGTGTTGTCTTAACTTCATTGGATTCATGCATGTGGCCACCAAGAAGCAGGACGTGTTTCAGGCTAAACCTTAAGAAATTCAATTAAAAATAATTCCTTTTTGTAATTTTAATTCCCACTTACGTCAATTGCATTCAACCAAAAGATAAAAATAAAAAAAAAACCATAAAGCCATGAAGTGGGGCCTTGTTTCACCTACTGAGAAAAATAATAATAATATATATATATATAAGGTCCATGTGGTAAGGTAAGAATCATAAAGTAAAAAGCGACAAATGGAGAATGTTAGAAAGCAGTATCCAAAATGATGCTAATGATGCTGGAGGTGGATGTGGAGGTGGAGGTATTTACAGGAAGATGTTCCTTGATATTTTCGTTCAAAGCTTTTAATTTATAGGAATTAACTATTTTGTACCAACTTCAACAAAAGAATAAAAAATAATAATAATAAAAAATCTTAATACTAGAACTTTTAGTTTGGGAGTACAAAATTCTTGGCGGGGGGAGGGGTGCAAATTTTAATTTTTAAAGGTCTATTTTTTTTTAAAAAAATATTTTTTTGGGGACCCCTCAAGCCATAGGATGGTTCCGCCCCTGGATAAGAGATTCAAACTAGTGATTTCTGTTTCATGAGACGTAATCTTTAACCGATTGAACGGTTTTGAGTGTGGGGTGAGAAAGAAAGTCTAAAACCATTAATTTTAGAAGACAAAAGAGATGTAGAATGTGTGGAATCATGCTTTGATTGTGACGTCCTAAAATTAAACTCTTAACAAACCCACATGTTTAGAGAGAGAGAGAGAAAGAAAAAGAATACCATACTCATCATCATAATTAGTTTTTTCTTCTTGTTATCTTATTCATCTTATATTAATGTCTAGATAGTGAGTTTCGTCTATAAGGTTATTTGCTAGTATCAGACGGATCCGAGTCAGAAAGTTTCGTTTGCTAGCCCGTTCACTCATGTTGGGGTGATTAATTTTCGTTCGTTGATGTTTCGAGAAGATGTTATAAAGCATGGAACTCTAAAGTTGTTCGGATGCCTCATCAGCATGTCATAAATCCTAATGCCACCACATAAAACCTAAACATACTTTAGCTCTCTAAAATACACGAATTTTAGAGAGCTAAGCAGTACCATTCACTTTTGATATTGAGTTCTTTCATACACCAAGGGCTTAGTAATTTATTGTATGCTAAAAGATACCGTTGGGATGAGCTTTTTAAGTTTCAATATCTTGGAGTAGACACCAATGTTTAACTTATCTGGTGAAATTGCAGATAAGAATCAAGAATTCTTCTTGTCTGTGTCATATTCTCTATGGGAGCTGTGTTTGTATTTATAAATATCTTGGTACAACGAAATAGCTATATGGTAGTTGCAAAGAGATATATTTGTTATCATCTAATGACATCAACATTTTTCTCTTTTGAAAACTCTTCACCTCTATCTTGTGCTTGAGTTGAATTGTTGTTGTCTCAATACGCCCCCTCAACCTCAACGATAGTTCACGAACATTGAGGTTGTCCTGCAAAAAAAAGTTGTAGTTTATGGGGATGTGTTTGATCCTGTGAAAACCGGCTTGTAAAAGAATGGTGTCTAAGAATTTATATACACATGGTTAAAATTAAACTTAATCCATGTGAGACACAATAATCATAATAGAAGAGAATGATTAGAGAACGCCTTTCTCTAAAGCTAGCAAGAAGAATTTCGACGAAACACCAAAAAAGTAAATAGGCCCAAGATCCTTCAAGCAAAATTCACATGTAATGCATTGATGAGTTGAGAGACGGACTAAAAGTTAGAAATTAAAATCCTCTCCAGTTCATTTGAACTAGAGAATAATATCTAGTTAGTTAGAAGGATATTTTTATCATTTTAAAAAGTAAAAAGACAATAATACCCTTTAAATATAAGGGTAACTAATAATTATCCGTTCAAATGAACTGATGAAGAACTTCTTCCAAAAGTTTTGGATCCTGTTACAATAATGTCATTTTGGTTGTTGCTGCCTCAATAAGCAAAATGGTGAGCCAGAAAAAATTAACAGCACAAGCAAAGTAGGATATACGAAGTAGATTTTCTTGGAAATGGGAAATGACAACCTAATGGAGTCGGATTAACTTTGTAGGGGCCTAGGGATTGAAAATGCTGTGCAATAGCTCTAATAAATGGTTTTGATGACATTAAGTACATAAACTACAAAAGCTATGGCGGTGGGAAGACTAAAGATCATAACTGCAGAATACGTCATCTACTTTTGAAATTATTTCTGTTGCAGTGGGAGATAACAATTCATAGAGCATTCAATACAGTTAATAAATGGCAACGAAATTGACACGTTTGCCCTTCAGATCAGTTTTTCATTGTCATCATGAGTAAAACGTCACACAAAGGAAGAAAGAAAGTTCAACTGGCCACATTGTTGGATTGCCCGGATCTGGATCAGAAGCTTTGGGGCCTATGACACTGACTCAGCATCACCTGTTGAAAATGAAACATGAGCTTCTTTTGAGAGAAAACAAGGCAGCTCAATCATATCCAATAGAACAAGGAGCCAATGAGAATCTTTTCTTCTTTTTTCAAGCACCTAGTGCAATTTCTATAAATATGTTCCCTCACTTTGAAATTAATAAAGAACTAGTGCCAGTACTAAGACCCTTTTTTTTAAAAAAAATTTAAATTTTTAAACTGAAGCGCCCCCTTCACATAGGTCGGTTGGGTAAAAGCTCGGACTTGTGGCCCAAAAAATTGTTTGCATTCAAGGAGGATCAAACCTTAGACATGATGTTTCATGAGGCGCAATAGCCAGGTTTGGCCCAATACTTCTCAACACTATTTCTCGTCAGGTTTCCAATTATAACTTAAAGACTCAAAGGAGCTCCCTTTTTTTTTTTTGTCAACATCATGAAATTATTATCACAGATCAGCAAAATAATCCCACCTTCATTACAAGATTTCCTGAGCTGGGAAAGGGCTACAGCTATCCTTGCACCAACAAAAGCGTTATTCTTCACAAGTGCAATGTCTAAGAGTTGGTTAAGAAAATTAAATTAAAAAAAAAAAAGAAAAAAAAGTGGAAATATAGACACATGCTTAAACAGATAATTCCAGTTAACTTTAGTCAATATAAGCATAAGCTGTGACTTGGGAAGTAAAAAGTAAGTGCAAATACTCATATAATAAAATTGAGAAAGGATACTTGAAGCAAGTGAGGCTCCTCCAGTTAGTTCATTCACTCTTGCAAGCAGGAAAGGAGTTTCAGCATTTCCGGTTATATTCTTCTCCCTGAGGATCCAACTCCAGATTTATTTAAATTAGTATGGGATATACAATATGTAAAAAGGAAAAACCAAACAAAAATAAAAGCAGTTTCATGTTTGCATGCATCTTTAAGCACATTTACCTAGCCTCTTTAAGTGCTCCCTGTATAGCACATTCAATTATGCTTCCAGAAGCCGAGTGTTCTTTTGGAATTGGAACTGCGAAAAGAATTCCAGTATCAAGCTTGAGTTTCATGTTTGCATCTGCAAAAAACAATAATAAAAAAAAAAATGAAAACAGAAATTACTTGAAAACTTTTGAAGGTAAATGAAAATAAAAAAAGAAAAAGAAGAAGAAGAAGATAAAATGGAGCTGACTTTGTCACTTGCCTATAAGCCGAGCACAGTCTTCTGGGCTATCTACACGACAAGGCACCTAGAATTTTATGTTATGATTGGGAAAAAGAACTTCAGTACAAGATGTCAAACCTTAAAGTTATCTTCACTGACACTTTTGCAAAATAATTCCACCCAAGAAGTTTAAAATTTGTGTAAGAGATCATCCATATAACTATTTTTTTTCTTACTTGTAGGTGTATTTATCATTACATCTCTTAAACTTTACAATCTTACAAAAACTTTCAAACCCCAATTAAATGAAAAAAGTGTTTTTCACAACAATAAGAAGCGATCTTCAGAAGTTGATAAAATGTAAAACCAATTATAGGAATTTAAAGGGAGAAAAAGAAAAAACCAACTCAGAGAGGTATATAGTATAATGTATTAGCCACTACCTACCGAAGAGGTTTAGCTGTCTATGCCCAAGAACACAACATCTGACCGGGTCTAATGTTACATGCTAATGGCCATAAAGAAAACATTAAAGTAATAGCAGAAACTATAGTTGAGAGTGGAGACAAAAATTACCAAGGCAATTTAACTGAACTTGACAGCTTTTAAAACAAAACAATAACACTGACAACACAATTTGCTTATTGAATGGAAGAGCAATGCAACTCTAAGAAACATTTCTCTGAAATAGAGTTGACCATCAATACCTTGCAGCCACTTGTTTCTGTAAAAAATGCTGGAAACTCGTTGGTTTTGTAAGCAGCAACACAAACTCCCTGTGTTTCCTGTAATGATGACAAGAAATGTAAGGAAAAAAAACCTTTAAATCATACTTCATAATCTGAATTTCTGTTCTAATTATATTGGAGATGAGTTGGTGAATACCAAATATTCCAGGGTCCTGGGAATATCTAAGATTGATTTTACACCAGCAGAGATAACTGCTACTGGGGTCCTTCCAAGCTCAGTAAGGTCAGATGATACGTCCATTGCTGCAAAGGAAGAACAATGAATATGAATACTAACATAAATATTCATTCACAGGTGATTGAACTCCAACAAAATCAATAAAGAACTTGAAAATTATAGGGAATCAGTAGTGCATTTTTACAATTCATAACTTGTATGGTTTGTGTACGTTAATCCTAACTACAAATAATAGGTGGCAAAATATATTAGCAACTGCACGTTTTTATTTTTTATTTTTTTATATATAAGTAATGTTATGCATATCAAAAAAAGCGAGGGGCACAACCTTAGAACACATGAAGTATACAAGACAATGCCAAACCCCCCCTCCCCCCTAAAAAAAAAACCCCAAAAAAGAGAAACGGCAAGACACCCACAACAGAACCCTAGATCCCAGAGAAACCCTAAACCCTCAACTGCATGTTTTATTTAAATTGCTGAACAAATAATAATTAATGATAGAGTCAAACATCAGAAAAGTGTCTGCTCTTGGCCGCTTACAGACATGGCCAATCTGTACCCCAAACCAGACCATCTCATGGACCATAAACTCAACAATGTACAGATCATATGACTTGTTGATTAAACAAACCCTACGCCTAAATGGGTTTGCTTAAATGAAGCATCAGTGGCAAACAAAGGATAGGGTCCATGAAAGAAGGCTCTGCGATCCAAAAAAGCCAAAACAGCATGCATGGAGTCTTATATAAAAGTTGCGTCCATCAAGAACATCACCTTATTTCTAACATCTGATATACATAAAGGTAAACTTACTTTGCTCGCCATGTCTATGTACTCCTCCAATACCCCCAGTGACAAATACAGGGATGCCAACCTGATGAGATGTATATTAAAATATAAGCAAAACCTACATTAAGGATATTATAATTTAAAAATGTGCATAGTACACCTGCATAAGCAAAGCCAGATGGAAAATAACAAAGCTAAGAGTATAGTGGTCACCACAGAAGCAAAGAACATTGTCGCAGAAACAGTAGTTGCTCCATTCCCTCCGGTAGCCACCTAAAAAGAGCATAAGTGAGCAAGTAAAATCAGCAGCAAAAGAAATAACAGCCAAATAAAGAAGTCATAATGTCAAAAAAGGAAGTCATAATGCCAAAATAGGGGTTTCTTGTGTCAAAATTTTACAATGTGATACAACATAAGAATATAAGAAACACAATAAATCATTTTAACACGCAGATCGAGTATGGAGACATCACCTTTGTTTTTTTTTTTTTTTTTTTTTTTAAAAATTCTAAACAGTATATACAAGCTCTAAACATTCATGACAGAAACATTCGCAGATGTGAAATACTTAGTTAATTCAAAGGATTCAGAAAACCAAAGAATAAGAGGGCAATGTATATTTTTTCCAAAACGTTGCCAGACTTTGAAAAAGAGGGCAATGTATATTTTTGCCAAAACATTGCCAGGCTTAGAAAAAGTCATATTTTTGTAGTTTGAATGTTGAGGTATATGTAACTGAGGGATTCTACGACTTCAGAACATATATGACAGTTTTGCCAAGTTTGGTACTGAAGTTTAAATTGCTCAAGCTATGTAATATCTTCAGCGGTAATTAGTCTTGTAAGTCATTACACTTTACCCATTGTTAATATTTTTTTTTATAAGTTTTTCAAAACTGTTTTCACTTTTCAAACACTGAAAAATCTTCTTAAATATAAGTTGTCCAAACAGGTTTTTAGATGTAGCACCCACCACTAACACACTTTTCAAAACACATCACAACTTTTTTAAAAAGACCACTTCTCAAAAAATAACTAAATACATGTACATTTTTTTTAAGTGTTGAGACTGTTGTTACATATGAAAAAAATTAAAAAATGAAGGCGGCCACCCATGGTGGTGGTGGCCACTAGCACCGTCTGGCAGCCCCGTGGTGCCTGCCAGTTGACCACTTCGGTAGCTGCCGCCAGGTGGCTACCACTGTGGAAACTACATGAGCTTCTTTTTTTCTTTGATTTTGTGAAAACAATACTGAAGTTTTAGTTTCTCATTAACATTCCCCAACTTTACCACACGAATTTCCTTTTTTGGACCCCACATACAACACTTTTTCAAATGTGGCCCCCACCAATTCAATTCTCAATTTTTACCCTTTTCAAAACCCAAAATGCTTCTCAAAATTTTTCCAAACCAACCCTAATATCTATCGAATTGGCAGCCAGTTCACATGCTTTAAAAGTGTTAAGAAAATATAGTGATTCCAAATTCACAATCTTTTCATTCATACACTAGTATTTATAGGAGTAAATACAATATTATAAATTTATGACACCTCACACTAGGACATCTCATAGGGACACCTCACTACCTTCTAGAACAGGGGCACTTTTCCCTCTCTCTAACAAAAAGAAAGACTTTGTTTTATATTGAAAGCTAGGGATAAGTACACTTTTGGTCCTCAACTTCCATTAATGTGTCTATTTCGTCCCTGTTTTTCCAATTGCAACAATGTTACCCTCAGACAAAGGTCTGATTCTGAGTAGGATTCTCAGATCTGCTTAAATGGAGATTTTTCTTGAAAGAGAAAATGGGCAGCTGGGACAAAATCTGAATTTAAATAGTCTAATCACCCCAACCAGAACTACAACTTTCTTTTTATACCACTGGAGAACTTACAAGGCAAGACCTGGATGATTGCATGCCTGAGTTCGAAATGCATATTAGCAGTTTCGTAGTTAAAGGAGTCTAAATCTCATTCTAGACTCGTCCTGCCAGTGCAGCTGATTGAAGTCTATTAAATCACCTATTTCCAATATAAGTATTGCATAAAAATGTACTAGATAAACAAGGTTTAAGGAATCATTACTATTTTTCTTTGAAAAACATGAAAGTACTTGTGGTCAGTTTAATTACCCCACATTACAGGTTTACTACTATTCCATCAGTATGGCTTAGTGGCTCCTTTAATTCCAAGATAAATTACTTACAGGACAGTCCGAGAAATAACGTTACCATTTGACAATTTAATGAGTTTCAAATAACAGTTTGAGGTTTCAACATCTATATGAACTTGGTGGGAAAAAAAACTTCCTCTGATCAAAACAGGATATCCAAAAAATCAACTAATGAAAATAACAAATAATGTTGATGAATGTATAACATACTACATGAACTTGGTGGCCAATCTAAAAGCTACTCACAACATGCGCAATGTCCCTCCGAGCTGTCTTCTGAGCTCTTGTTCCCAAAATAGCAAGCCTTTCCAGTTCTTCCACACTCAAGCCTATACATAGATATATTTCCACATTACAAAGTAAAAATGAACTTAAATAGTTTATACCAGCATTAAGCAAGACTACTACTTCTTTTTCCAGAATATTTTGAATTTAAAAAGTTGAGGCCTCGATAAAGCTGATTTATAGAACATATATGTACTCAACATATAAAACCAAATGCAGACTCCAACCTTCTTTCTTATTGATAATCTAATAATGATCCATCTTTTTACAGTTGCCCACCATTGTTTGTCTAATCAATAGGTTGCCCGGTTACAATAATTTTCCTATCCACGCTCTGTTATATCTGTGTAGAATGAGTTTCTCTTGGGTGTCCAACATCCAATACGTACAAGGTAGGGAGGGACCACCATGTATGCCTAACAGTATAAACATGCTGTTTAAGCAAAAATGGCATCTGTGACATTATGAGGGATTCCACTATACAGAAAGTATGTCAAAATATCACCATGATTGGATAGCATAGATCCATCTAATTTGCATTATATTCCTAAAATTTCTCGAAAGTTATATTACTGATTAAATAAGTTTAATTTCATGCAGTACAATCACTTGATCAAGCTCTTACTGTCTTACACTAGATTTACTTGATAGAACCTCTTCAACTGTCAATTTTCCAAGTGTACATATATGGATATGTAGTACAAGAACAAGTTCAATATAAACACCTACGCATGGTATGCCATCTAAAATTGCAGTAGTAGCAGGAACAGCTCCGTTTGTCCTAACAATCGATTCCACCTCCTTCGCTGTCTCCAAATTTAGAGGATATGGCATTCCTGAATATATGTATAGAACATGAGTCAGAGTCTGCACCAGATATTATGCAACGTACATACGAGGTTTAGTTGTAAACACAAATGCATATTATTTCCTTTCTAGAGAATCAAGAAAACAATTCCTCAAAACTTATGTATATTATGGCCAGAATCACTTAAAATGCTATTTAAATGAAATTAGGATCAATTTAAATGTTAAGTAGGCATGTTTTCCAACTCAAAAGGATGCCAAAGGGAACCCACAAATATCCTGGGGAGTTTCTGAAACTCTAGATAACGTTCCCTACATTTCTTTGTTTCCATGGGAAACATTAATTTGAAAAATCATTCCCATGTAAATATAAATTTAGGTGCAAAGAAATGCTACTATGAATGAAGCAAAGTGTAATAAATTATAAAATCTTACCAATCATCGTCACAAAGTATATGATAAATTATCACTCATCCTATAAGCTTAAGCTATTGAGAAATAATGAATTTAATTGGTTAACCATTATTTTAGCACTTCCCCTGAGACCCAACACATGGAATTTAATTTAACTAAAAGGTATAATGTGCATACAGGGTTTAAACTCCACACAACTTGCTCTCTTACCGTGATGAATTACCAATTATACCAAAAGCTTAAGTTCATAGAAAATAATCATTTAATTTAGAAATAATTAGACCTAGAAAACCATCTGCTGCCAGTGAGCATGAAAAAGGAATCAAGTATTTTCGCTTTCTTTTTTTTGATAAGTAATTGGCCCAAAGGGAGGGGAGAGGAGGGTAAATGAAGATTCGACCTAGTCACCTCTTTCATAAGGTGTACCCTTTCCCACTATAAAAACAGAGCAAAAATACCATCAGATTTCTCAAAGAACTAAAAATCATGTTACGCAAAGCATCAAACTTGCAAGAACACACAAAGAACAGAATGACCATTACCATGGGAAATAATAGTGGATTCAAGAGCAACTACCGCACGCCCATGCGACAAGGCTTCAGATACCTCTGTAGAAATCTTGATCAACCCTCCACCAGCACCATCACTGCCCCCCTATGAAAAATAAAAAGAAAAGAAATTTAAAAAGCGACTCATCAGTTCATGTTCCGAGAAAAGCAAGCAGCAATGGATGAGGAACCACACTAGGAATAATGGGTAAATCGAATATTAGTTAATCAGTTTAAGCATTGGTTTAAAACCCCAGAAGAGATAATTTTGAAACTTGAAGGTGGAGAACCGCTTTGGAAGAGTGGAAGTTGAAAAAAATATATGAAAAGAGAAAGAAACAGAAGGGAAGGTTGGGTGCCATAGGCATAGGGGACCTTGTTGTTGTTCGAGTCCGTGGGTCGGAAGTGTCTCCGCAGGTTCGTTAGTCTTGAGAGTGCTGAAGACGCCATTTCCACGGAACTGAAGGGAGCGATCCGAAGCCCATCGTTTTAACTTTTTTTTTTTCGCCTTTTTTTATTTTTATTATTTTTTCTTTTGTGTTTTTGTATAGTGTCTTTTTTCCTATTATTTCAACAAAACTCAACCAAGGGGCCCATGGATCATTTTGGTATTCCACCCCTTAAACAGAACCAGCACCACACAACCGTTGTCCTTCCGCTTTTCTGCTTGTTGCTGACTCATGTCCATGTTCATGGCTTCCAGACTCTCGTTCACTCCACTTCCCGATTTCCCAGTCCCAGTTGAAGTATCCCCGAGACCCCATCGACGAATCCCATGTTTTACTCTTCCACTATCAAGCTTTTGTTCTGTAGTTTCTTCTTCTAAGACCATTTCAAGCTCTAGAAGAGGATCGCCAGGTCTCAATGCTGTCAAGGAGGAAGTCCTCCAATCCTCAAGTTCAGAACCGACCCATGATTCCAAAACTGCTCCTTCTTCGTCTTCTAAGTTCGTTCTCGTCGTTGGCGGCTCCGGTGGAGTTGGTAAGCACTCTTTGCTCTTTTCCTCTTCTGTCTATGATACGACATGGATGAATATATGCTTATCACCCTATTTGTTTGTGTGCGTTTGTATATATGCGAGTGTTTGACAGTTTGTGTTAAAGAACTTTAGTACATGTAATTGTTGTGCCTCTTTATGTTCATTCTGATTTTTTTTGTGTGTTTTTATTGAAAGTTTGTATTTGCAATATAATGCATTTACAAACCATGTAATCATATAATCTTATCGATAAGCTGGTAACAAAAAAGAGAGGGAGAGGCTAGAAGTAAAGTGTGAATTTTTTATGAGCAATAATTCTTGTTATTGGGTTCCGGTTTTTGAGCAATTGATATGGCTTCCACCAAGATTTTTCAGTTTCACACATACCCTTTTGTTAATTTGTTTGGGGGCGTTTGCAAGTTTAGTGTTTTTCTCTACTTTTCAGGGCAGTTGGTAGTAGCATCATTGCTGAACCGGAATATCAAGTCACGGCTATTAGTGAGAGATCCTGAGAAAGCAATCGACTTGTTTGGTAAACAAGATGAGGAGACATTGCAGGTGGCAGCCTTCTGACTGAATTATGCATCAACTATTCCTCATCAATAATAAATCTGCACGTATTTTATTTTTATTTTTGGAGCATAATTATATGAATTTTCTAGTATATAATTGTTATCTTCCCTCAGGATGTTAGACTTTGTAGTCATAGAGCTTTTCAACTTGATAGGTATTTAAAGGGGATACTCGGAATCCAGAAGCTTTAGATCCATCTATCTTTGAGGTTTTTCTTTTGCTTTATTCAAATCTGCATTCTATTCTTTTATTTTATTTTATTTTTCTCAATAAATGATGAAGAGAATGTTGGGCAATATATGACTTCTATTCTTAAAACCTTGTCTTTAAGGGAGTTACACATGTGATTTGCTGCACGGGAACGACAGCCTTTCCTTCTAAACGGTGGGATGGGGATAATACACCAGAGAGAGTAGGTCAGGATTAATATTTTTCATCAATTATATATTTTAGCATCATGAGTAAACAAGAGTCTGCAAGTAACAAGACAGACAACACAATCTTCAAAGTTTTTCTTGTACTACTGATTGTGCGCTGAAGTATAGCCCTGCATAGTCGGTAGAGTTCATCGTTCTTGTGCCTTCAAATCACAGTTAAGTGTATACACATGACTGCAGGCATGCGTGCACAAACACCCACACACTTCCACATGTATCTATGCTTTCAGTGCTTTTGACTATAAGTTTTTAATTGAAGATTGGGATGGTGTGAGAAACCTTGTATTGGCACTGCCGCCTTCACTGAAGAGAATTGTTCTTGTTTCATCAGTAGGTGTAACAAAGTTCAACGAACTACCATGGAGGTAAGACTACTTCTTGAATGGATGGAAAATTAAAAAACAAATAATTATAAGGAAATTATTATTTAATGACATATATAAATGTTAGGACCCTATAAACAAATATTGAGGTTGCTACTCAACTTCACACAATTTCCAAATTGACATTCCCAATAGTTTATTCAGGAAGTCACATATTATGTACCCTTTCTTTAGTGGTTCTTTGAGGCTGTGTTACAAATGAGTGTAGGTCATACATATGTTGCAGCAGATGTATATATTTTTCAGTGGTATGAAAGCGGGGATCTTTATGTTCTCTTCTTGTTGTGGCTACAGCTTGTTCAAACTGCTTGTTGTGAAGTTTTAACTGGATATTGATCCCATTATATATTCACAAATTATGAATTGACTAAAAAAACTTGCTTATTTTCTAGTACCATGGGCTAATTTAATTATTCTGTATTATTTCTATAGCATTATGAACCTCTTTGGTGTTCTGAAATTTAAAAAGATGGGGGAGGATTTTCTTCGTAATTCAGGTCTTCCATTTACCATAATCAGGTATGGCACAGATTATTATTAACTTGATTCTCAGAAACAAATGCATAGTGACTTGAGAGAGGCGTCAGCTTAGCAAAATGTGTCTATGTAACAGACCTGGCAGATTGACAGATGGACCTTACACATCTTATGATCTCAATACTTTGCTCAAAGCTACAGCTGGGCAAAGACGTGCAGTCCTTATAGGTCAAGGTATGCCATAATAAATTTTTTTTTTCGTGGAACACGATGCAACATGTTTCTTTATCATGTCAAATGGATTATAGATCCATATACCTATTAATCAAATAACAAATAGCCTCATCTGTATATGTAATTTTTGACAATTTATTCTTTCTTTCTATTCATATATCTTTTGTCTGACGGGTTTGTAAATGAGTGCTCAGGAGATAAACTTGTTGGAGAGGCTAGCAGACTTGTAATTGCAGAAGCTTGCATACAAGCGCTGGACATAGAATCTACTCAAGGCAATGTTTATGAAATCAATTCAGTTGAGGTAATCTTCAAAAGATGACTGCATCAGTTTATGAAATAAATTCAATTGAAGTAATGTTTAAGTAATGATTGATGTAAATATTTAATCTGCATAGTAATGTCTATTTAATCTCTCTCTCTCTCTCTCTCTCACACACACACATGCATACATTTTCTTCCTCTAAACAGAACAAGTCATCACCACCAAAAAGTCCACTTTACCATGCCAAGTCCACTTTGAAATATATTGAATCTCTTGTGAGGGATTCATTTAAATAAGATCAATTGATGTCTAAATCTGCATAGTATTGTTTGTCTTGAAGCATTTTTTCAAACGGCCAGAGTGGTGACGGACCACCTGCTAAACAAGGGAAGACTATCAGCCGGCGGGGAACATCCGATGCTTAAGACAGTAAGGTGTTATTTTGGAAAAAACCGAATAGAAAGAGAGTATATGTGTACCTGAGGATGTGTGCCTTTTTAGTGGGAGAGGCCCCTTGTCTAATATGGTAACATAGGTGTCAAGAGTACATGATTTTTCCTGTAGGGTCTTTCAGTAGCCGTTTTGTGATTGATGAGGGTGTATGGTTTCCATGTGGAGACGATTTTGAGACCTTTCGAGTGAGTTTCTTTGTGCGAGCTATGGCCTTATTATTTTTAGGGTTTTAGGCTGAAATAGTTGTAAAGTTTTTGAGGGAGGACAAGAATTGATTGTGGGCATTGATGCAATGCCTATTTCTCTTTGATGATCTTGCCATCAATGTGATTAATTGTCTTAAAACATGTTTGAATGCACATATGCTGTGTATCCTCTACTAGTGGTACTCCTTTTGAAATTGATGCATTAAACAAAAGGATGAACCTGATAATCAATATGTAAAGTAACGGTCCCTTCTTACTTTGGCATTTACGTTCAATGAGTACCTTGAGCTGATGTAATACTCTTTTTAATGCACATCAATGATCTAGATAGATACAAATTTGATCTATAATACACATTCATTAAGATTTATAACATATGCTAATGTACCATTGTAAAGGTGCATAAAAAGAATATAAGAAAAATGTTTGACTCATTTCATTCTTGCTTGAGTAGCCGAATTTTTTTGTCTTTGATTTTGGCATTAAAGATAGTTCCTTGTATCTCCCTGAACTGGCGAACCATGGCATTCCTATACTATTATAGAAAGTTTTCAACTCCATTACATTAGATTTGTGGCTTTACATGAGCATGGGGTATTTGGTGTAGGCAATTTGTGAACATTTGGCATGCATCAATAGTTAAAGAAACCTTTATATATATATGGCTGTTCGAAAACAGGCTGATATGTGCACTAACAACATTTAACACAAATGTTGCTTTTATCAGAATGCTTAGTTGATGACAAACAAAATGGGTTTCTCACTTTCTCCTAATGTCTTAAGATTTTTGAAGTTGGTTGTTTCATGATGTTCAACATCCACCGTTTATCTTATCTTATATAAGCAATGTGTTGCCTTCTTCTTCATCCATAACAGGTTTTGCGAATCCGTAAAGCAGAAAGAAACATGTTTGAACGCATCTTGTATTTTTGTAAAATGTGTCATCTTGGAGCTTATGCGGACCATAGAATATTGAATGTTTCTATCAAATGTTTGTGAGATCCAATGTTGTGCAGTACAATTTCTTAGGCCTTGTTTACCAGAGTCTTTGCACATTCACTTATTTACCAATATTCTTTATCTGGAGCTGAATTCGGGATTCAGTTAGGCTTGATCTGTGTCAACCGCATAGATTTACTCCTAGTTAACTCTACCATATTCTGCCATACTTCAGAAATTGCTTCATTTTGCCAAATTGAAATTTGCATGCAGGGGGAAGGACCAGGAAGTGATCCACAGAAGTGGCAAGAGCTATTCAAAGCTGCACAAGGCCAATGACTCAACAATTTGGTTCATCTATGTGTATTAAGGTATAGATTCTGTTTATCATTACTGTATACAGTACATAAAATAATTATTATTTATGTAAATTCAAAAGACTACTATTAGATAGTGAGAGAATTACAGAGCAATGGTGTAGCACTTCAAGACTTTCTTCATACCATTCTCAACATAATGGATTTGTAAATTATTCAATAGCATTGGTTTGTCGATTGTTTGTACTGAACCATGCACATGAATTCAAACATCTTGTGCTTTATTCAGAATGGTGCTAATTGACCAAAATTTTGACACAATATTATTATTATTATTATTATTCTAAAAAAAGGAATAAATAAGCGAAGGCTTGAACCATTACTCTGCTGCCCTAAACTTAGCTACTGATAGCAGGGTACCCATGTGACATAGGACTTGTGTGTCACCATTGAGGCTTGGAATGTGGCTGTACTTTAGCACATCAGTCTTTGGATTATAGAACAAATAATTATTTCCAGATTTGTCCTTTTGCTTCAGCTTCAGTAGTATTTCACCATGTTCACATAGCCCTATAACTCGAACTTGTGCCCCTGCCAGACCAATCTTGTATTCTTTGACCCACTCTTTCTTTTCATATTCCTTCATTACCCATATTTCAATTTCCTTATCAGATGACCGATCAACAATGGCCAAGTCTCCTCTCATATCAACTAAATGACATGGGCGAAATTCGGGTTGAGAAATCAACCCGAATTCCTCCTTCCCAACATCAAAATAAACAATCTTGCCTTTAACTAGATAACCCCGAGTGCTGGTACCAAGGTTAACAAGCCAATGAAGCGCTCCACGCGCGTGCGTATATAGGCGATCCAAACACAGGACAAGGAGACTCTTGACCTTTGCTAATGGCTCTCCACGAGGCTGTGCCTCCAAGAGTGTACACTTGAGCAAATAAGCCGCACAAAAGTCCAACAATTTTTTTTTCATATGTAACAACAGTCTCCACACTTGAAAAAAATGTACATGTATTTAGTTATTTTTCGAAAAGTGTTAAGTCTTTTTAAAAAAGTTGTGATTTGTTTTGAAAAGTGTGTTAGCGGTGGGTGCTACGCACATCTAAAAACCAGTTTGGACAACTTATATTCAAGAAGATTTTTCAGTGTTTTAATAGTGAAAACAGTCTTGAAAAACTTATAATTACATAGCTTGAGCAATTTACACTTCAGTACCAAACTTGGCAAAACTGTCATATATGTTCTGAAGTGGTAGAACCCCTCAGTTAAAACAAACATATACCTCAGCATTCAGACTACAAAAATATGTCTTTTTAAAACAAACAAAGGTGATGTCTCCATGCTCGACCTGCATGTTAAAATGATTTATTGTGTTTCTTATATTCTTAAGTTGTATCACGTTGTAAAATTTTGACAGAAGAAACCCCTATTTTGGCATTACGACTTCTTAATTTTTTTGACATTATGACTTCTTTAAAAAATCTATAATGGACCTGATATTCTTTGTTAAGGAAGAGCAAAGCCTCTCTGTGACTTCCAGTGATCTTCTAGCTCGATTGCAATCTCGTCTCGAAGAGATTGTGGACGAGCCTCTCTGGTTGCTCTTGTCTGCAATCCTGTCTGGACAAGATTGCAGATGAGCCTATCTTTTATGAGTTATCTAATTCTATAGAAACTCCTACTTATAGTATTGCTATTAAAGACAAATAGATCAATTCTATCAAATCTCTTGTAGATAATTCTCTTTTGTAATTAGTATCCCTTTTGTATTAACCCTCTTAGTTTATTATCTTATCACATCAAGATTAGCTTGTTAGCTTGATGTGATAAACTACAATTATAACTCTTTTCTATTTGAGCTCAATGAGAAAGCTGCAGAGATTATTCTTCCTAAAAGCAAGTTTTTCCTTGCTTTCTTTCAGCAAAGATTGAGTATCATATTTGCTTTACAACTTAATTACCAGATTTAATTGTCGATTATCAATTCCTATAAATAAAAGTAAAAAATAATAAAAAATTGATATTTGAGAGTAATGTATGATATTTTTATGTTATTGTTTTAAAACCATTAAGAGAGAAAATCGGTTTTTGACTTAATTCACCTTCTAGCAATTTCCGTATTAATAAGTACAAGAGAAATTGTCTCTACTTATAATTTTGTTGTTATTATTATTATTATTATTAAAATAAATATATCCCCTTAACTTTGAACCACCCGTATATGCCCTATCTCTCTCTCTCCCCCTTTCTTATCTTATTTCTAAGAGCACCCAAAGGCCAAATACATAGGAATAAGAGAAAACCATATCCCCCACTTTTTCGGTTTTTCCTCACTAGCCCCACGTCTCTCTCTCTCCAACCCCCACTTTTTAAACTATGAAGTCATAGAAGCCAAGTCCATATATAAATATATACATCATCACAGAATTAAACCCTAAAAAGTATCAACACACTTGATCCTTTGGCAATAGCTTAGCGTACACTCAACCTAATTATATAGCATGAACCCTGGCGAAGGCCTCCGAGTAAAACAAGCTACTTACCATGGGGATGGGGCGAAGCCAAAGGAGTTTCCGTCGGATATACTGTTCGACATCTTTTCCCGACTACCCATCAAGACACTCTTGCGCTTCAAGTGTGTCTCTCCGCTGTGGTGCACCATCATCGATGATCCATACCTTGCTCGCCTGCATCGACTCCAATGCGTTGAAAAGCCCAAAGTTCTAGTTCTTGAACCTACGCGCAAACCGGCCGTCCCGGTGTTTAGAGAAGATAGAAGCGGGATCTTAAGGTTCGTAAGTCGCAAATTAAATGCATATTCTCTGGAGAGCTGCTGCAATGGTTTGCTTTGCTTCACAAGAATTTTTGTGAATTGCAACCATAGCCCTTTGTTTTTGGTTAATCTTCAACGGCAACAAGTTGTAGAGCTGCCACGTCCGCCATGCATAGGCACCCCGTGGCCTCCAGTGCATACTTCAGATTCAGATTGCAAGTGTAGTTATGGTTTGGGGTTTGATTGTGCAACAAATACGTACAAGATTGTTGTAGTTTTTTTCAGTGGAAATCCAGGCCAAGATGGTAATTTATGTGCTCAAGTCTACACTCTTGGAGGTAGAGGATCCTCATGGAGACCCGTTAAAGGTCCTCCTAATTGTAGTTTCTATGACAAGCCTGAATGGGAACGTGGTTTCTATGAAATGCCTGTATATGCACGTGGAGCGCTTCATTGGCTTGTTAAGCCCCAAGGTTATAACCTTCCTTGGCTTTTTAAGCCCCCAGGTTATAACGACGTTCCTTCGCATGAATTTCATAGGGATCTAATTAATATTGTTTATTTTGATGTTGGGAAGGAGGAGTTTGGGTTGATTTCTCCACCCAGATCTAGAACTGGGACCCCCTTTCATTTAGTTGATCTCGGAGGAGACTTGGCCGTTGTTATTATAAAATATGGGTAATGAAGGAATATGATCAAAAGAAAGAGTGGGTCCAAGAATACAAGATCTATCTTGATCAGGTGAACAGTATTCTACCATCCATTAGAGTTATGGGGCTGTTTGAGGATGGTGAAATACTAGTGACGGTGAACTGGAAGAGCTTTCTCTTCTATAATCCAAAGACCGATGTGCTAAAGCGCAGACGCCACTATATTCCAAGGGTGTTCGATTTTGAAAGAGAAGTCTTATGTCACAACATGGGTACCCTACTATCACTTGACATGTTTCGGGAAGAGGGTAGTACTCTACTATCACTTGATATGTTTCAGGAGGAGTAATGCATGCATATATATATATATATATATATATATATATATATATGTGGTTAATCCTTTGTTTATTTCTTTGATTTTCCTTTCCCCATTAATGTCACAATTTCCGTCAATTCTTAATTAGTTCTGAATAAAAAACAAGACAAGTTTGCTTTCAATTTATTTTTTTCAACCTTTATGTTAATTAATTGTAGAATACTTTTTCATTAATTTAGATTTAATTGAAGGAATAAATATAGAATTAATTAGTCCATGGAAATAAATATATTTGATGATCGACGTTGTTTAAAATAAATACAAGAGCATTAGGATTAAAATTGACAATTGTTTACCATAACGAATAACAACTTACCGAAAAGATTAATTAAGTTACAATTGAAAGTTCATAAAATTACTTATAAATCCCAATTTTAGCACTCATGAACATACAAGGGATAAACCCAACTTAGTGCACTAGGGGCTAAAAATTTCCTTAATTATAAGATGGACCCTTAAAAGTTTATTGTTTCCGCCCAAAAAATAGTCTTTTTATAATTTTACCCCAACATTAAGCTAGCAATCCAAACCTAACTTTTTGAATTAATGTCGCACAATTATATATATGTACATGAAATCAAATATCTTTGTGTTTTATTCAAAATTTCGACACCATGGGAAAGAAAAAACAAAAAAGAAAAAGAAAAAAAGCCATTATATATATTAATCTGCCCGAAACATAGCAGTTGATAGGAGGGTACCCATGTGACATAGGACATGTGTTCGATGATCGAGCCTTGGAACGTGGGTATACCTTAGATTATCAGTCTTTGGATTATAGAAAAAATAATTTTCATGGAAGTCGCCTTTCACAAGTATTTCACCATCTTCACATAGCCCTATAACTCGAACTTGTGCATTATCATGCACCCCTTTTACACCAATCTTGTATTCTTTGACCCACTCTTTCTTCTTCTTCTCCTCGTATACCTTCATTACCCAAATCTCAATATTCTCATTAGATGAAAGATCAACGATCGCCAGCTCTCCTCTCAGCTCAACTAGATGATCACACGAGCTAAGCTTTGGCCGAGAAATAAACCCAAATTCCTCCTCATGAACGTCAAAATAAACAATCTTCTTGCCTTCAATATCACCATCAACAATATCCCAATGAAGCCCTCCACGTGCATATATAGGCTTTCCAAATCCAAACAAACCACAAGGAGGACCTTTATTAATGGCTCTCCACGGGCCTCTTCCAAGAGTGTACACTTGAGCACCACATAAATCAAAACCCTCAAAAACTGCAACAATCTTGTACGTGTTTGTTGAACAATCAAACCCCAAACCATATTTTCTCCTGCATTGGCCGCGGTCGTCCTCCATGCACGGCGGTGGCACTTCTACAACTTCTTGCCTCGCAGGATTAAACAAAAACAAAGGGCTTATTTGGAATTTGCGAACCTTTTTTGTGAAGCAAAGCAAACCGTTGCAGCAGCCCTCTAGAATATTACACGCTTTAGAGTCTGCTGCGAACCTTAAGAAAGCTCCATCTTCTCTTAGCATCACGTCCGGTTCGTGCGCGGGAAGATCGACGAGTAAAACTTTAGGCTCCTCGGCGCGCCGGAGTTGGTGCATCTGCGCAAGGCATGGATCGTCGATGATGCTGCACCACAGCGGAGACACGCGGCGGAAGCGCAGGAGAGACTTGATGGGTAGTCGGGAAAAGATGTCGAACAGTATATCTGTCGGGAACTGCCCCCCAACCGCCATGTTTGTTTTACTTGGAGGCCGTTGCCAGGACGTTTCAGACCTAATATTAATTATACTATATATTTCTTGCTTAGGAAGAAGAAGGTTTTACTTTGGCCGCACTCCTCTATATATATAGGGAGGGTTGATCTGGAGATCTAGTGATATTATGACAAAAAGACTATATATATATATAGTCTTTTTGTCATAATATCACTAGATCTCCAGATCAACCTTCCCTATATATAATCAATTAATTAACATAATCTTCTAATTGTACAAAAATTTTCTTTGATTAATTGGGTTGGAAGAAATTTTTTCTAAAATAATTTTATTTCCAATTCTATTAAACTGAGATGTGTTATTAGAACATGTGATTACATGTTCAATTAAAAATGCATGTAAAAATCTCATATTCTAAATATACTTTAACAGAGTTGATAATTGGAAGAATTTTCTCTAATTAATTTTGGAGAAAAACTTTGTTAAGAGATTATTTAATTGATAAATTTACAATTTTTATATATCATATGTCATGTATAATATGGTATAGATGGACGTGAAGGGCCAAGAAAAAGCGCTATATATAATAATAATTATTGAAGGCGACGTATGCTAAACTAGTGAAACAATTGGATTTTTTTTTTCTTTTTTTTTTCAAAAAAAAAAAAAGGCATGATAAAGGCACAACTTTTCTCTTATTTTTTTATTTATTTTTTAAAAAAAAAACAAAATAAAAAACTATTTTTTTTTTGAAGCAATAACATCCTATGTGGTTCTTTTTTTATTTGGTATTTTTTTAAAAAAAAATTGGTATTTTTCGTCATAAAAATGGTCTTTTTTTTAAATGGTCATTATTATGAAGAAAAAGACCTTTTTTTTTTTTTAAAAAAAAAAAATATATTAAATAAAAAAAGGACCACATAGAATGTTATATTGTTATTGCTTCAAAAAAAAAACTTATTTTTTATTTTTTTTTAAAATGACCACATAAAAGAAAAGTTTGGCCAAAGTTACACCTTTATCATTTCTAAAAAGAACACCTACAAACGATTACCTCAATCATCACTCATCAGCTAGAAATTGGATATTTTTTTATTTTTTTTTATTTTTTATTTTTTATTTTTTTCTAATTTCAAAATGTTTCCTACCTAATCTACTTTGTGCCATAGGGCCGGACACTATCCAGGCAGCAAGCACTATACAAGATATATAACTAAATCATAATAATAATAATAATAATAGCAGTAGTACGTACGTAGATACAACAACAAATAACATTAAAATTAAGAGTGTTGATATACATCACTTCGGGCATGCATGAACGCCTGTGTTTACTTTTTATATATTTTTTACAATTAAAATATTAATGCACGCCCGTGTGATGTTAATCACCACTCTAAAATTAATAATAAAAAATAGTAGGGCAAAATCATAATTTTTTTGTTTGAGGGAGTAGTCTAGCTAGCCATATATATAGACCTACAGAAACTAATAAGTTAATGGAAGAGAGAAAAGACAAAAGTGAAAAATTGACTTTTAAAAGTTTTATATCTTAAGAGACATGTATTTTTATTTTTGGTAATATAAGCACAACTGATTAACCAAAATTTTATTACAATAATACATCCAAATATAAATATTTTTAAAATAAAATATATTTGGGTAACCTACATGATTTATTTAAATATTTCACTTTTTTTTTTTTTTTTTTTTTTTTTTTTTTTTTTAGAATCAATGATAATAAGATATATGCACATGTATGTATAAAAAACAATACCAGGAGCGGGAGATTAAAAGCTGAAATTTCCTCACGACCATCAATAGGTTTAGCTTGGGCATTTATGACAGGACAAAGTTTTCCTCCAAACTCGGCTGAAGGAACCAAACTGGATTGGAGGAATTTCCTTCAACCTAGTCTATAAAAGTGACATGTGTCCTTTGAACATATATGTGGGATGCATATGTTTTTTTAATAACATAGAATAACTTTTATTAAAAATTCATGTGCATCTCATATGTTATTAAAAAAAATGACACATGTCATTTTTATAGACTAAATTAACAAAAATTCCTCCTACCCAGTTTGAAAGAAAACTTTATCCTTTATAACACACGATCTAAATAAGCCTTAATGAAAGATAAAATATCAGAAACCATGCATTAAGGGCTTCAATTCATGAGTGCAATGACATTATCCATTGGTCTTTTATGCATTATTCGAATAGCTTTTCAATTTTAAAAAAGGCAACAAAAGAAGAGAAGAGAAAAGATTAAAAAAAATTGGAGAAAAAACTACATTTACCATCTTCAATCTACCACCTTTGTTTCAATGTCCCCCAATAATCTTTCAATTTGATTAATTTATCATACCAACCCCTAATATCCCTCAAAAAGATAAAATACCTCTAAAATCTTTTTTTTAAAAAAACCTAACCCACGGAGTATGCGCCCGTTGGACCAAACCCACTGTGTTTCTTGACTCTTGAGAGGGTTAGTTTTTTTTCTTGAATTTTTATGGGCATTTTTATCTTTTTGGGCATAAGATGGACATTGCAACCCCAAATGAGAGGTTAACCAAATGGAAAGATTGTAGGAACATTGCAACTAAGGTGGTACATTGAGGGGCCGGGGTAAGTGTAGTTTTCTCAAAAATATAACCCTCAGAGATAAAAATAAAAAAATAAACCTCAAGGATTGATTCCATCAATTTTAAACCTTAAAGAGTGACTTAATAAAAGATAAAATATGAGAGACTACTGAAGTTTGTTTTGGGTTGAGTAAAGGTCGTGATGAGTCTAAAACTAAATTTTATCCAAACTAAAAATTGGGATATTTTTTTCAACCTTTCTGTTAATTAATTGTAGAATACTTTTTCATTAATTTAGATTTAATTGAAGGAATAAATATAAAATTAATTAGTCCATGTCCATTTAGTATAATAAATACTTTATGGGTCTATATAGTTATCTTAAATTACAAATCACTCCATGTAATATAATAAATAATTTATAAGAAAAAACTTTATAATGGGCCAATTTGCTAAGCAACTTCTCTTTAATTTATGTAGTTCGACTGAGCAATTCTCAAGTTGTTGGATTTTCAAAGGGCCCATCAGAATCAAATACCTTTCTCAAAGATCCAGACAGCCGAAGACAATGTCAAAATATATATATATATATTTTTTTAAAAAGGTTATATTTGAAAATATCAAAATTAAATACCATTTAAACTCAGACAACGGGGTGGAAAATTCGAAGTCAACCCATGAAAATGTGAAAGAAAAGATGGAACAAGAATAATTGATGTTTCATTTGAAAAGAGCAGGTCAGATACATTTTAAAATTGCAGCTATGACTTTGGTCAAAATTAAATTCTACAGTATGGGATGACGATATAATTTTTACAATCTAACCAAATTTTTTTTTTTACAAAGATATGAAATAAAACTCAAGAATTGGGCAATTACTTCCTCAATTTCTCTATAAACTTCTTCCCACAAACGAAGTCATGCTGAGAAAAAGAGAAACTCGTAACAAAGATCTATAAGACAAATAAAACATAGCAAGTTTACAATTAACAATGTTTATTTTATTTTATTTTTTTTTTTCATGTGTCAAGCAACTAATACTATACTTGGCAAATAGTCATATGCGACTAAATTTAGATTAAAAAAAAAAATCTCATATGAATTTCTACTTCGGGTAATATGGTTTGGTCTCTATCTATCAAATTATTTAAATATTAATTCTCAGTCATCTCATCTCAATGTTGCAAATAGAAACAAACATGCGTCCATAAAAACTAAACAAGGAAGAACCTAAATGATGAAAATTAACATGGAGAAACAGGAAATATTGAAGTTTATATAAAAATATCCAATCATAAAGAAGCTTCATTTATTAGTAGGCATAAGATTATCTTTTCATTTTGATCGTCCACAATGCAGAGACGTAAACCCAAATTAGTAGTAGAGTCTCTACTGTGGTCTATGGAAAGAGAATGCTCTTAACCAATTTTAATGTGGAGACTTAAGGCATTTCTATGCATTTCTTTTTGGTTCAAATTCACCATTTAGCTTATTCAAGACACTGAGAATATCATCTACATCAAATGTATCGACCAAATTTAATAGAGAAGCTTACCTAAGAAGTCAGCAGCTTTAAAGACGAAGATAAAGCAAATCAATACACCATATAACGAACCACTGGTCTACAAAAGGCACCATCTACAAAATTAGAAACAAAAGCAAAGGGTGTATTCAATTTTCACTATAAATTCAAACAAAAAGTAAGCATTTGATATAAACAAAAAAAGATAATGAATCAAAAACAACTTGTCAACATATAGAATCGTTCTCAAATTAAAATCATTCCCAACATCCAATCATTAATCTATGAAGAACACATAACAAAAATATTAAGTTTCACACATAGCCCTAGCTAGCTAATTAAAAAGATTAGTCACTCATAATCATGAAAATAAATTACATGATCAAAATGCTAAACATTGAGTACAACAAAAGGAAAATAAAAAACCAAGGAAAGAAAATAGTGCTACTGGTCGAATGGGCAAGAAAAATGTGCTACACGTCGAGCACCAGCTCTTTAAAGCTGGTATTCTTTTCCTCTAGTTAGTCCCCCCACAAGAGACAAAGAACTCTCCTTTGTACAAAATTTTGTTTCCATTTTTAAGCTTCACGTACTGAGCTCTTTGTCTTTGGTCTCCACGTCTCTGTTCTGATTTTCTGAAAACGCAGAGGTGGCAGTGGTTTTTTTGAAGAAAATTTGAAGAGAGGAGAGTTGTGGGTGCATGAGGCCTTAGAAGCCCTGCTTCCATGGTGAAGATGGAGATGAGAGTCAGACATTTTTAAACGTACCGCCAACCCAAAAAGAAAAAAAAAAAAATGAAAAAACTCTTTTTATGTGGGATATCAGATATGGACATATATTTCTTTTATTTATTGCAACACTTACAAGTTGATAAATATAAATATATAGATCGAATCAATAATATTTTACTTTACGGTCATGCATGTTTCAAAGTTGATATATCTTATTTATATATAAAATTAATATTAATAAGTATTTTAAAAAGTTTATATAACATAAAATTATGTTTTAACTCTAAAATTAAATCGGACATGTATATTTGAGAATCAAGTTTCATCTTATTGACTTATTTCGGAGGAATCAGAACCAAAGCGTTCTGCCTCAAGTATCATTTGAATACAATCCGGAGGATCACTCCACCATACACTATCCATCGAATCATGTAGAGCCTGTTGGGCTAACGTGTGAGCAGCCAATCGGACATGTATAGAGGTGGCTAACTTGCGCGTCCACGTACGTAGCATTTAATGAACAAGTGGCATGGTCTCTCTCTTCGATCTCTTTGGCATTTATTAATTGCGCTCATATGATCTTAAATGGGTCGCTTTTTTTTTTTTTTTTTGGATTAGTAAATGGGTCGCTTTAATTTAAGTGGACAGACACGTTAAAGTTTTTCTCATGAAAAATCCACTAGTTGTCCTCATGTAAACACACAAGTGTTCTATGTGTTAACACACTTTTTAATAATTAATATTTAATACTCGGTTTGGTAGTGAAAAAGAATTTACAATTATCTCTTATATATTCCTCCAATTTTCGATATTATTTTTTGTTTCATCTATTAGCAAATATTTAAAAAATAAGACAACAATAAACTAAATTAGACAATAATTAACTATATATCACAAGCCCAACAAAACAACTATATAATTAATTTTCTACTTATTTAATTCATAACATAATCGCCTATAATATTTCTAGGGATCAATTTTTATTATTAGAATATAAACTATGGCTGGGTGGAATAAAATAAATACAATATAATAACCCTAATACGACTAGGGTTAACAGACTTATTCTAACATAACGTAAACCTAATACATAAAATTAATAACACTAGCCTAATATGAAAATGTTTGTAACAGTTTCTTCACTGACTTTCCAATCACTCGCACAAATTTCTCATCAATATCAGCATCTGCTCTGCCCTTCTTCATAAACCCGATTCTGCGCAGCGCTTCCATAGCCGCCTCTTTCTTCGTTTGTGATCCTTCAAGAAACTCACGAAGCATCCTCAAAACCTTCTCACAACAAACAACCCGTTGTTTGTGAATATCCTTGCACCCTTCTCCAACAATAGTTGCACCGAGCACTCTAATGCTCTCAATATTGCTCCCCATCAAAGCCACCACAAATTCAATGTCTTCTACTCTTTCGAAATTGTACTTGCTACGTACATGCCCATTTTTGCACATCTCTAACAAGCAAGCGGCAACCAATTCCTTAACCTATAAACAAAACAAAAATGAATAAATTCAAAATGCAAATCAATCAAGCACAAATAAAATTAAGTTACCTCATCATCTGGATGAGTGAGGAGGGGATGAGAGCATGTCAAAAGGGGCCGATCTGATTGAAGTTGTATGGCCGCATAAGGTAGCCAATCACTTTCGCCATCTGGACTAGGATGCCAGCGTGTTCCGGACGAGCTTGTTGTTGGACGTTGTTGAGAGCCGCTTCCAACTTCGGGAGGAGTCCAAGATCAACTAGCGTGCGCTGGTCACGAAGACAAAGACCGGTGATCACGTTCAGAGGATTCAGCAACTCTTTTGGCTGGTTAGATTCCAGCTGGTGAATCACATTCTCCGGTGATAAATCCATTGCAGGGAGGTGAGGGAGAAATGGAGAATGCAAGGAAAAGGAAGGGAAACACTGCGTGAGGGAGAGTGGGAGGGAAAAAAAACAAAGTGAAAAACTAATCGACTCCTAATTTAAACAATCATGTGCGGAAATAAATCAACCATCAAGAAACACAAAGATTTGTTTACGAAGAGGAAACCATTTAGAGAACTCTCTAAATGTAAAACCTCTCTGGGGCAGCCAAACCCAAGAAATCAACTAAATTAGTAGAATAACAAGAAATATCTTAATGTCGAAGACTCACATAACCTATGCACTTTGACATTCAAGTATACCAGACAAGCGACCCACTTATCTACTATCGCAGTAGTTCTTCCAGAACATCTGGATTGTTCCTTCTACGTGATCTCCCTTCACCGGAACTCCGATTGACTTCGATTTCTTCAACTCCTTTCTAAGCCCAAGATCTCTTAAAACCTAATTAGAAATCATCCATTTACTTCTATGCATAGTTTCATATATATAGAAACTAGACTCCTAGTCCAACCAAAATACAAATTTGAAAGCTAACAACTTTATCTGCTATAAGGCGTTCGGACAAGTAGTAAGCTCGTCCGGACGAGAACTGGTTTCTTCGTAAAATATACCTGCAACTTACTAGTCGTCCGAACGACATCAATGACCGTTCGGACGAAGCTAGGTTAAATATGCTAATTTTAGTTCTCTGGAGTGGCGCGTCCGGACGGTAATGCAGACGCTGATTCAGACGAAGCTCTCGGGTTTCTGTCATATCTATTGCGTCCGGACGGTACATCAGACGAGACTTCAGACGAAGCTCTCAGACTTTCTTGTATAGCTATCTCGTCCGGACGGTGATGCAGACGAGACTTCAGACGAAGCTCTCGGGTTTTCCTGTATTGCTATCTCGTCCGGATGGTGGTGCAGACGGGGTTCAGACGAAGCTTTCTGGAAACAATTCATTCTTCTCGTCCGGACGTGGTGCAAACGAGTCTTCAGACGAATCATTGTGTAATTCATCTATATAACTTATTTTTGCTATCTCACATACTGCACATTAAAATAAACCAATTAAACACAAGTATTTTGTTCACACGAATCCAGCCAATTCAAAAATTCTAAATTAACACAAAGTATAATAGAAAGTTAAAAGTAAAGAATGCTATTTATAGATGTACAGAACATGCGTTTCTTTCCGTAGCTTTAGGGCACAAATTGAATGAATTAAAGATCTCATCAATATCAGCATCTGCTCTGCCCTTCTTCATAAACCCGATTCTGCGCAGCGCTTCCATAGCCGCCTCTTTCTTCGTCTGTGATCCTTCAAGAAACTCACAAAGCATCCTCAAAACCTTCTCACAACAAACAACCCGTTGTTTGTGAATATCCTTGCACCCTTCTCCAACAATAGTTGCACCGAGCACTCTGATGCTCTAAGTATTGCTCTCCATCAAAGCCACCACAAATTCAATGTCTTCTACTCTTTCGAAATTGTACTTGCTACGTACATGTCCATTTTTGCACATCTCTAACAAGCAAGCGGCAACCGATTCCTTAACCTATAAACAAAAAAAAAATGAATAAATTCAAAATGCAAATCAATCAAGCACAAATAAAATTAAGTTACCTCATCATCTGGATGAGTGAGGAGGGGATGAGAGCATGTCAAAAGGGGCCGATCTGATTGAAGTTGTATGGCCGCATAAGGTAGCCAATCACTTTCGCCATCTGGACTAGGATGCCAGCGTGTTCCGGACGAGCTTGTTGTTGGACGTTGTTGAGAGCCGCTTCCAACTTCGGGAGGAGTCCAAGATCAACTAGCGTGCGCTGGTCACGAAGACAAAGACCGGTGATCACGTTCAGAGCATTCAGCAACTCTTTTGGTTGGTTAGATTCCAGCTGGTGAATCACATTCTCCGGTGATAAATCCATTGCAGGGAGGTGAGGGAGAAATGGAGAATGCAGGGAAAAGGAAGGGAAACACTGCGTGAGGGAGAGTGGGAGGGAAAAAAACAAAGTGAAAAACTAATCGACTCCCAATTTAAACAATCATGTGCGGAAATAAATCAACCATCAAGAAACACAAAGATTTGTTTACGAAGAGGAAACCATTTAGAGAACTCTCTAAATGTAAAACCTCTCAGGGGCAGCCAAACCCAGGAAATCAACTAAATCAGTAGAATAACAAGAAATATCTTAATGTCAAAGACTCACATAACCTATGCACTTTGACATTCAAGTATACCAGACAAGCAACCCACTTATCTACTACCGCAGTAGTTCTTCCAGAACATCTGGATTGTTCCTTCCATGGGATCTCCCTTCACCGGAACTCCGGTTGACTTCGATTTCTTCAACTCCTTTCTAAGCCCAAGATCTCTTAAAACCTAATTAGAAATCGTCCATTTACTTCTATGCACAGTTTCATATATATAGAAACTGGACTCCTAGTCCAACCAAAATACAAATTTGAAAGCTAACAACCTTATCTGCTATAAGGCGTTCGGACGAGTAGTAAGCTCGTCCGGACGAGAACTAGTTTCTTCGTAAAATATACCTGCAACTTACTAGTCGTCCGAACGACATCAATGACCGTTCGGACGAAGCTAGGTTAAATATGCTAATTCTAGTTCTCTGGAGCGGCGCGTCCGGACGGTAGTGCAGACGCTGATTCAGACGAAGCTCTCGGGTTTCTGTCATATCTATTGCGTCCGGACGGTACATCAGACAAGACTTCAGACGAAGCTCTCAGACTTTCTTGTATAGCTATCTCGTCCGGACGGTGATGCAGACGAGACTTCAGACGAAGCTCTCGGGTTTTCCTGTATTGCTATCTCGTCCGGATGGTGGTGCAGACGGGGTTCAGACGAAGCTTTCTGGAAACAATTCATTCTTCTCGTCCGGACGTGGTGCAAACGAGTCTTCAGACGAATCATTGTGTAATTCATCTATATAACTTATTTTTGCTATCTCACATACTGCACATTAAAATAAACCAATTAAACACAAGTATTTTGTTCACACGAATCCAGCCAATTCAAAAATTCTGAATTAACACAAAATATAATAGAAAGTTAAAAGTAAAGAATGCTATTTATAGATGTACAGAACATGCGTTTCTTTCCGTAGTTTTAGGGCACAAATTGAATGAATTAAAGATTTTCAATTGCATATTGCATGGTAGCATGCATGCAATTTCCCCCTGCATGCAGAATTAAAGATTTTCAATCGCATATTGCATGGTAGCATGCATGCAATTTCCCCCTTCATGCAATTTCTTCCTGCATGCAGAATTAAAGATTTTCAATCGCATTTTGCATGGTAGCATTCATGCAATTTCCCCCTTCATGCAATTTTCCCTTACATGCAGAATTAAAGATTTTCAATCGCATACTTACTTGAGAATTCACCATTTTATACTTTTGAGTTTTGATTGTGTGCGGAACAAATTTTGGGTGCCACAGGGAAAGGGAATGGTAATTTTGGATGATTTGAGTTTTTCATTTCCTGGATGGCATCCTACACATTATGTGCATGGAGGCCCCTGAACCAATATAAAATGTTTTATTTGATTTTTTCTCGAAAAATGATAAATTAATTACCAAAAATATCTAAGGATTAAATAAAACCAAAATTAATTTATTTATCAATTAATTGGCAATTATTATTATTATTTTTTATTAATTTATCTTTTTTCGAGATCTTAATGCCATATGAAAACTTGCCAAAAATATCTAAGGATTAAATAAAATCAAAATTAATTTATTGGTACTGATAACCAACACACGATCCGCACACTAACCAATCTTGGAGTCGGCTCGAAGTTGGCTGCGGCTCTCAACAATGCCCATCAAAAAGTTCGTCTGTAAGACACAGGCCTCCTAGTCCAAATCTGTAGCCTCATATCGCCATTCAACTTCAATGTGGTCGGCTCCTTCTGGCATTCTTTCACCCCTCCTCACCCATCCAGATGAGACGGTAACTTATTTTTATTAATTATGCTTGATTTGCATTTTGCATTTTGAATTAATTTATGTTTTGTTTATAGGTTAAGAAATATGTTGCCTCATGTTTGCTAAAGATGTGTGGAAAAGAAATTTTAGGTCACAAGCAAAATTTTAAAAGCGAAGAAGACGTTGATTCTATGGTGACTTTGATAGAGAGCGATAATGAGAGCATCGGAGTGCTCGGTGTAAAGATAATTTTAGGATGCTGCGTAGATGTTCACAAACGATGGTTGTCTGTTGTGAGAAGGTTTTGACGAGGTTGCATGCCTTTCTTGAATAATCATTAACGAAGAACGACACGGCTGTGGAAGCGTTGCGTAGAATCGGGTGGACGAATAGGGGCAGAGCGGATGCTGAAATTGATGAGAAGTTTTTGCGAGTAATTGGAAAGTCAGTGAAGGAAATCAATCGGATGCACAATAAGATGACGGGATTTGAGATGGGTGACACACATATTTGTAGATATATTCGTGTTTCTTTGTTTTGATTTGAGATATGTTAATATGTTCTTGAGATGCAGATATTCATTTGCATTAATTGCATACATTTTGAGATTTACATATGTTTTGACTACTGATCATATACATTTTAATTTGAGATATAGTTGTTTCCAAAATTTACGACAGGCTTGTTATAGTTAATTTTTGTCTAATTTATTATTGTTGTTTTATATTTTTTAGATCCCATTAATATGTTCATCAATAATAATAATAATAATAATAATAATAATAATAAAACACTTTAGGATTCCAGATTATGTTAATCAACTGATATGTATTACATGGATGATAAAATAGTTGCCAAAATAAGACTAGATTGAAGTTTTGAATTAAGATATAGAAAAAGGATAAATTAATGAAAATGATAAATTAATTGCTAATTAATTGATAAATAAATTAATTTTAGTTTTATTTAATCCTTAGATAGTTTTGGCAATTAATTTATCATTTTCATTAATTTATCTTTTTTCGAAATCTTAATGCCATATGAAACCTTCAATCTATATTTATTTTTGCAACTAATTTATCATCCATGTAATACATATCACTTGATCGACATAATCTGGAATGCTAACTTGATCAACATAATTTGGAATCCTAAAGTATTTTCTCATTATTATTATTATTGATAAACATATTAAGGGGATCTAAAAAAAATATAAGACAACAATAATAAATTAGACAAGCCCATCATAAATTTTGGAAACAACTATATTTCAATATATCTCAAATCAAAGTGTATATGAGTGAAACACAAATATATCTCAAAAAGTACAAATATGAATTATTAAAAGTAGGTGTGCCACCCATCTCAAATCCCCTTCATAAACATCCGATTGATGTCATTCACTAACTTTCCGATTACATGCAAAAACTTTCACATAACAAACGAATGTCAAAGCAGAAATTCAAATCAAACATAACCATAGAATTTCATGAGACTTTTAAGGTATTAAAAAGTTTTGGATTGCTATGATTTTTGGATATGTTGTTGGCGCTTGAGTGAAGAAAATTTTAAGTCAAATTTTATGTCATTTGGATTTAAATTGAAAGAGTTATGATTTTTCTAAGTTTCGAAGGTCAAGTTATCAAACATTTAAAGCGACTCAAAATGTATGGAATATTTGAGTGGGTTAATGATCACATTTGGTCACAATTTTTGGATATTTTGTGGGCCTTTGAATAAAGAAAATTTCAAGTCAATATATGTTATGAGCCTTTGCATGGTCAGCATATGGTATAAGGGTTTTTCAAAAATTTTACGTGTTTGTTTTTTGAGAAACAGTGATGGACATTAATTTTACATGTTTGGTTTCTGGTAAACGGTGTCGTATTATTAATTTCACTAGTTTGGTTGTTGGTAAACGGTGTGATATATGGTATATAAGGGGTTTTCGAGAATTTATACATGTTTGTTTTTTGAGAAACAGTGATAGAGATGGGGATTGCAGGTAAACGATGTTGTATATGGTGTATAAGGGTTTTCCAAGAATTTTTACGTGTTTTTTTTTTTTTTTTTTTTGTAAGAAATGGTGATTGAGATTGTAAGTAAACGGTGTCGTATATGGTAGATAAGGGTTTTTCGAGAAACATCAATTTTATGCAACAATTTTACTTATTTGTTGTGTTTGTTTACCGAGAAACGATGATGAACATCAATTGTATGCAATAATTTTACATGTTTGGTTTCAGGTAAATTATGTCATTTTTGCATGATCAGTATATGGTATAAAAGGTTTTTCGAGAATTTCACGTATTTGTTTTTCGAGAAACGATGATTAAAATTAATTTTAACTATTTGATTTTTGGTAAACGGTGTCGTATATGGTAGGTACACAAGGGTTTTTTGAGATTTTTTACGTTTTCGTTTTCCGAGAAACGGTGATGAAGATCAATTTCACATTTTTGGTTGTTGATAAAAAGTGTGATATGGTATATAAGGTTTTTCAAGAATTTATACTTATTTGTTTTCTGAGAAACGGTGATAGGTATCAATTTTACATGTTTGATTGCTAATAAATGATATTGTATATGGTATATAATGGTTTTTTCGAAAATTTCTACATGTTTTTTTTTTTTTTTTTTTTTTGGGAAAAACAGAGATGGAGATTGCAGGTAAACGATGTCGTATCTGGTATATATGGATTTTTCAAGAATTTATACATGCTTATTTTTCGAGAAACTGTGATTAAGATCAATTTTGCTTGTTTTGAATATATTGACAGTGAATATCAGCACAAGAATGGAAAGAATTGAACGTAATATTTGAATGTTATTTTTAGAATAATATATTATTTTACTTTCTCTCCAACTTTAGGGATATTTTTATATTTACTTTTTTTTTTTTTCAATAATACAAATATCCCTAAAGTTAGGTTTATATTATTGTGAATTAAATTTTGAAGTATCAATTAAATTTAAGATATGAGGAACCATTGAAGAAGGTCGAGAGCTTATGTGTCGAGGAAAAGAGGAAAATGGAACAAATTAATTTTGAAGTATTAATTAAATTTAAGATATGAGGAACCATTGAAGAAGGTTGAGAACTTATGTGTCAAAGAAAAGAGGAAAATGGAACAAATTAATTTTAAAGTATTAGTTAAATTTAAGATATGAGGAACCATTGAAGAAGATTGAGTGCTTATGTGTCAAGGAAAAGAGGAAAAGGGAACAAATTTCAGTGTACAGTCCACAAGGTGTTTATGTATCCCTCTTAACGGTGGACAGAGCTACTCAAGAATGAGACTGAAAATGATGATAAGACTGAGGGTGCTGCTAAGTTGGAAATCATATGGAGCATTATGAAGGAAGTAGAAGCAGGTTTAGAAATTCAAATGGCAATCAAATGGCAGAGAATCCAAGATGAAACAAAATCCAAGGTAAATTTGTTCTTTAATGGTCTCTCACGTATAACTTTATAGAAGGCTTTACTCGTATAACTTTATAGAAGATTGAATCTCACTCTTTATTAACTCCATAGTATATATGAAACAAAATATTGCACAGAAGAATAAAATTATAAATTGAAAATCAACGAATAAAATGATTTTGTTTGATTTTGTAATTTGTGAAAGATGGAAGTGATGATTATTTCCCCAAACGATCGAAGCTGATTATAACTGTGCTACATTTTGTAATTCTCTTTTTTAGGAGAATCCAAGAGTTTAATTAAGAATTTGTGATTAATCAAACAAAATCAGAATGCAAGCAAGTGGAGGTTTGGGGTGGCCAGCCAACCCTTCGAATTTTTGTTTTTTGTTTTTTTAATTTTTTTAATTTTATTATTTTTAAATTTAATTTTTAAATTAAATTAATAAAAAATTATTATGCTAACGTGGCATTAACGGAAGTTAAAAAAAATTTGACGGCAATGATTTTATTGGCATTTCGATTGACCCAGGAAATAAATTTTCAAAAAAAAAAAAAAAAAAAAACTTAGGGACATAAAAATTTTGACGCGTTAACCCAAGGATTTATGATATATTTACCCTAAAAATTAATATTAAAGGCCAAAGGTTTAAAAAAAAAAAAAAAAAAAAAAAACTAAGGAGAGGAAAGTTCACCCTCATAAAGTAAATTAAGGAGCATAAAAAAACAGCAAGATAACTGATCTAGACCAAACAAATTAAACAAGAGACCAGATATAATAATTAAAATTGAAACTATAAGCAAAACAATATGCAGGATTAACAAACACTAACAAGTTGTATAAGAAAAAATATTCTTGGGTGGACAAATCTCTTTCTGGTCCAACATTCAAACCATCGCATGGCTAGCACATTGCTTATGAACTAACCTCGGTAACAATATGGTCCAATGAATTTTTTGCTCCTTAATTAGTTATTTGATTGGTACATTACACACATCCAGTGGTTCTTGAATCCATAACCTCATCATCAACAAGAAGAGGAGGTGCAACTTCTTCAAGGATTCTTCTTTAGCTTGAAAGCTTTAATGCTTCTGTGTCGTAATGCTATTATTTTTCAGAAGGAAGTCAAGTAATGTTTTATGTGTGTTTCAGACTCATATAATTCTTTAAGTACCACTAAAAGCCTTCGAATGCACTTGATTGAAGATCCAACTATGTCCCAAAACTTACATAGAAAAATGAGATATTGTTAATATCTTCTTTTAAGATCCAACTTGGATCTTAAAAGAAGATATTGTTATGTAAAGATTGAAACATTTGTTATGATCTAGAGTGTTATGATCTAAAGTATTATTCTGTTGTTGAGTTGGTGTAGAAGATAATGTCTTGATACTCACCATGTCGAGTGTTGCGGCTTTGTCAACTTGATGCTATAATCCTGGCAACTCCTGTTGCCCGGCAAACTGGGACGCAAACTGGGTTGGTACGTATGTATGTTTGACTACCGGTTTGCTTTATTGTCCATGTTGAAGTCACTCATGAAGGTTTGTATTGGTGTTTTCTTGAATGTTTTTTACTACCTTTTTTTTTTTATTGGCTACTATTTTGAGTTTTTTTGGGATAAATCTTTTCTTTAAAAGAATCACTGTAATGATCACTTTTAAACCTAAACAAACAATAAAAAGAATCACTGTAATGATCACTTTTAAACCTTGCCAGTCATGGTTGGTGAATGTAAACATGAAGACGTACTCTATTCTTCGGTCATGAAGGAGATTGACTTGTCCATTGCATTTAGTAAAATCGTAGTTTCATCTTATTAAGTGGTTTTTAATTAGTATGTTAAAACAAACTTAGTTAACTGATTGATCTAAAAACTTGATTTAAAAAAAAAAAAAAAAAAACAGTTAAGGATTTGAAAAAATCACAGCTTAACATTTAAAATCACAATTTCACCTTTAAACCTTGCCAATCACGTACGGTTTTAGAGACTTAGGGTTCGTTTAAGTTTGCAATTTAAAAAAGTGCGATTTAAAATAAAAAAATTTAAAACATACTATTTGAAAAACCTAACTTTTAAATACACAATTAAATATTTGATAAAATAACCTTTAAAATTGCGCCTTTTTAAAAATGTCCCCGTCATGATTCATTAATTGTTGTAACCGTTGGTGAATGGTAACGTGGACACTTAGAGCATGTTTGAGAAATAAAACTTTTAAGTTAAATTTTTTTTTTTTGGCAAAAGCTTCATTTTTAAACTTTTATCAAAAGTGTGTTTTCCCCATTTTTAGAGTAAAAAATTCAAAGTACTTTTGAAAATTTTTTACCAAACATGCCCGCTCTTGTTTGGTACAACTTTTTAGGTACTAAAGGTACTTTTTAAGCTCTTTAATGCAATCTTAAACATGAGATTGCGTTTGAGAAATAGAGCTTTCAAGTCAAAAAAACGCTTTTGAGAAGAAAAAAAAAATTCATTTTTAAGCTTTTGATAAAAGTGCATTTTATCCATTTTGAGAATGAAAAGCGTTTTTTTTTTTACTTGAAAGCTCTATTTCTCAAATGCAATCTCATGTTTGAGATTGCATTAAAGAGCTTAAAAAGTACCTTTAGTACCTACAACTTTTTAGGTACTAAAGGTACTTTTTAAGCTCTTTAATGAAATCTCAAACATGTGATTGCGTTTGAGAAATAGAACTTTCAAGTCAAAAAAAGGCTTTTGAGAAAAAAAAAAAAATCATTTTTAAGCTTTTGACAAAAGTGCATTTTAGCAATTTTGAGAATCAAAAGTGTTTTCTTGACTTGAAAGCTCTATTTCTCAAACGCAATCTCATGTTTGAAATTGCATTAAAGAGCTTAAAAAATACATTTAGTACCTAAAAAGTTGTACCAAACATGCCCACTCTGTAAGAATTTAATGTCCCACATGACATGGCACATATGAGTATTTATTGGACTCCTTAAGTTATAAGATTATTTAATCCTAATCCTTAATAAACTGTTGGTTAATTAATTAAGAGAAGTAGTTTCCTATTGAATTAACTCTTACTTTGATGGGAAGTTGAGTTATAAAGGAATAAAGGAAACCGGTCCTCTCTTTACCCTATAAATGTACGCAATTTCCATCATCTTCGTGTACCTTAAGTAGGTCAAGCGAGAGAAACCAATTTCTGGTGTTTAGGCTTTTAAAGAAGAGTTAAAGAAGAAATGGATTCTGGTATGTTTTCTTTTATCAATTTATTGTGAAATTCATGATAATTAAGATCTGGAAGTTATAGTATGTTATGTCCATTTTATGTTTTACATGTAGTATCAGAGCCTTAGTTGTAACTTTCATGATTTTCCATTAAGAAATATGTTAAATATTAATAGTTAACCTCTTAATTAAATCCGTATCTATCGTAATTTATTTTTGCATATGCCAATGTGATGTTTTTGTATTTGCCACTTGTGTATGCAAAACTAAAACGACTAGATGCTAAATTGAGGTTTCTATAATTATAGTACATTGAATTTGGAATCTATCTTTATTTATGCATGTCATGTACACCTGTTTCATAATTATGATTTATGACATGTGACTGATTAATGATACTCTTCATGAAACGTCCCAACATATAGGTATATTGGTGATCTCTTTTAGGTTATGATTTCTAAAAGAGTTATTGTGTGGACAATAAAGAATTGGGACCCTACTACACGAATTGTACTTGCTATTAATTGCTTGTATTATTATGGTATAAAATAAATATTTTGCTGTTACGGTTTATGTCATTTTGCTAATATATTCAGAAGCCATTTTGGTACGTGTTTGACATATATGATTCTGAGTTTGGCATAAAGTGCATAATTACAAAACATATGCACCATTAAAAGCACGAACTCGTGGATGTTGTGTGCAATAAAGGCTAGTTCAGTTTTTATTGTGTACGTATGAACGATAAACCTTCTCAATGTTTATTGTGTACACATGTATGTCTTTATTTCTATATGATTAATCGAGTTCTTTATTTTATTATGCAAAACTCTTAGTGGACAGTTTAGCAATATCATTTAGTGCAAATTATAAATATTGGCAGATGCAAAAGTTTTATGTAAATATATTTGCTATTCGCAAAATTCATTGCTCCAAATTTACTGCTGCTTTAAAGAATTGAATTAATGTTATGACAGTAAATGTTGTCTTTACGAGATTGATTATTTTATTTCATGTATTACTTTTGTTATCTATAAACATGAATATTTATGTGAATCAATGTTAAAAAGGCATATTATGACTTTTCGGTTTGCATTGTCATTATTTCGAATTGAGATCTAGATTATGAAATAGTTTGGTGATCACCAAAGTGACCCAACTAAAAGGATACATAGATTTCAAGTCGTATGTTAGAAACTTAATACCCATATCCCAGGTATTAAGATAATGGCATTGCAAATTTTTGACGGTTTTTCTAATAACATGAATATTTTGGATAGGCCCAAAGGTGCACCACCTTTCAAGTGATTGATAAACTAATGTGGGATAATTAATGTGCATCCTTAATTGAGAGTTGGAACCGGATACCCAAAGGTAACGGACCTATCGAATTACGGATGCATTATTAATTATTCCTATAGGTGAAAGGGAATCACCATAATGATCATATATATATTTTTAGTATATCGTAATTTCCACCCAAAGGTGAATTGCGGTAGTACTACTTAAAATATTATTTTATTTTTGATAACTCATAGCATTAATATAGTGAGCATTTATTTTATTGCAGTGTCAGTTCCTATTTCGCTAGATTCGCATGCTTCATCTGTTCCGATTCCTAATGTAACAAATTTCTCTGACTGGTCTGAACAAGTTCAGTTTCACCTTGGTGTTCTGGATCTTGATTTGGCACTCCGGACTGAGAAACCGCCTGCTATTACTGATTCAAGCAGTGCGGAAGAAGAGGCATTATACATGTCTTGGGAAAGATCGAACAGATTGAGCATTATGTTTATGCGAATGAGCATAACGAATAATATTAAGTCAACACTTCCTAAATGTGATAGTGCTAAAGAATTCTTTACAACTGTGGAAGAACGTTTCCATTCAGCTGACAAGTCTCTTGCTGGGACATTGATGGCTGAACTTACCACCATGAAATTTGATGGTACACGTGGGATGCATGAGCATATCCTTGAAATGACAAATTGAGCTGCTAAATTAAAAGCTCTTGGGATGAATGTGGATGGATTTTTTCTTGTGCAATTTATCTTGAATTCCTTGCCTTCTCAATATGGGTCATTTCAAATTCATTACAACACTATTAAAGATAAGTGGAATGTAAATGAATTGGCCAGTATGCTTGTTCAAGAAGAGACAAGGCTTAAGCAATAAAGATATCATTCTGTTCGTCTTGTAAGTCATGGAGCCAAAAAGAAGTGGAAGAAGCCTAAGAAGGGCAAAAGATAGAGTCACCTAAAGTTAATGGACCTCCTCAAGTAATTGAGGTTCATCAAAAGGGACTAAACAGTGTTAAGTGCCATTTCTGCAGAAAGTTTGGGCATGTTCAGAAAGATTGCCTCAAACGTAAGGCATGGTTCGAAAAGAAAGGTAAGCCTTTAGCTTGCGTATGTTTCGAATCAAATCTTACTGTTGTTCCTTCCAATACTTGGTGGATTGACTCAGGTTCTACTGTTCATGTTTCTAATTCGATACAGGGCTTCCTTACAATCTATAATTTAAACCCAAATGAAAATTTCATAGTCATGGGAAATGGGGTTAAAGTTCAAGTTGTTGCCATCGGAACCTTTCGTTTGTTTCTAGATACTGGTTGTTATCTAGATTTGTTTCAGACTCTTTATGTTCCTTCTATTTCTCGAAATTTGGTTTCTTTATCTAAACTTGATCTTGATGGTTATTCCTTTACATTCCGCAATAAAACATTCAATTTATTTAAAAACACCTCTTTTGTTGGTTCAGGGAATCTATGTGATGGTCTTTATAAATTGAATCTTAATAGCCATTTTGCTGAAAGCCTTCTAACTCTGCATCATAATGTTGGAACTAAACGTAGCCTGATTAATAAAAATTCTTCCATCTTGTGGCACAAAAGACTGGGTCATATATCCAGAGAAAGATTAGTAAAAGATGAGATTCTTCTGAATCTAGATTTTTCTGATTTTGGTGTGTGTGTGGATTGTATTAAGGGAAAACAAACCAAACACACAAAGAAAGGTGCTACAAGAAGTGGAGGACTTCTTGAAATTGTCCATACAGACATTTGTGGACCTTTTGACTCACCATCTTTTAGTAGAGAAAAATATTTTATCACCTTTATTGATGATTTTTCACGTTATTGTTATATCTATTTGTTGCATGAAAAATCTCAACCAGTAAATGCTTTGGAGGTATACATTACTGAGGTTGAAAGACAATTAGATAGAAAAGTGAAAGTTGTCAGATCAGACAGAGGTGGCGAGTATTATGGAAGGTATGATGGATTGTGTCAATGCCCTGGCCCATTTGCTAAACTCCTTGAAAAGCATGGCATTTGTGCACAATACACTATGCCAGGTATGCCTCAGCAGAATGGAGTAGCTGAAAGGCGTAATCGTACTCTAATGGATATGGTTAGGAGTATGTTAAGTAATTCCTCTTTACTCATTTCATTGTGGATGGAAGCCCTTAAAACCGCTGTATATTTATTGAATAGAGTCCTTTCTAAAGCAGTTCCAAATACTCCTTTTGAACTGTGGACTGGAAAGAAACCAAGTTTAAGACACCTGCATGTTTGGGGTTGTCCTGCGGAGGCTAGAATTTACAATCCACATGAAAAGAAATTGGATTTGAAAACCATTAGTGGTTACTTTCATTGTGGATGGAAGCCCTTAAAACCGCTGTATATTTATTGAATAAAGTCCTTTCTAAAGCAGTTCCAAATACTCCTTTTGAACTGTGGACTGGAAGGAAACCAAGTTTAAGACACCTGCATGTTTGGGGTTGTCCTGCGGAGGCTAGAATTTACAATCCACATGAAAAGAAATTGGATTTGAAAACCATTAGTGGTTACTTTATTGGTTATCCAGAAAAATCCAAAGGGTATAGGTTTTACTGTCCTACACATAGTACGAAAATTGTTGAAACCGGTAATGCCAGATTCCTTGAGAATGGTGAAATCAGTGGGAGTGATAAATCACAAAATGTGGTTATTCAAGAAGTTAAGGTAAAAGTCCCACTACCCATAACTTCTAAAGAAGCTGTTGTTCCTATAGTTGTACAATCATTTGACAATGTTGAACAACAAGTTATTGATCAATCACTCCATGATGAGATTATCACCAATGAACCAATTATAGAAGAATCACAAGGAATAGCATTAAGAAGGTCTCAGAGAAAACGAAGATCCGCTATTTCAGGTGATTATGTTGTTTATTTATAAGAATCGAATTTTGATATAGGGACAAGTAAGGATCCGGTTTCATTTTCACAAGCCATTGAAAGTAATGATTCTGTTAAATGGATTGATGCCATGAATGATGAGTTGAAATCAATGGACCAAAATAAAGTCTGGGATCTCGTTGAATTGCTTGAAGGATTTAAGACAGTCGGGTGTAAATGGGCCTTCAAGACCAAGTGCGACTCACATGGCAATATTGAACGATATAAAGCCAGGTTTGTGGCCAAAGGTTTTACTCAGAAAGGAGGCATTGATTATAAGGAGACATTCTCTCCTGTGTCTAAGAAGGATTCACTTAGAATCATTATGGCTTTGGTAGCTCATTATGATTTAGAGTTGCATCAAATGGATGTGAAAACTGCATTTTTGAATGGGAGTTTAGAGGAGGAAGTCTATATGGACCAACCTGAAGGTTTCTTAATAAAGGAAAAAGAGCACATGGTTTGCAAATTAAATAAGTCAATATATGGACTTAAACAAGCTTCCAGACAATGGTATCTTAAGTTCAATGATACCATTACTTCCTTCGGTTTTAAGGAAAACACTGTTGATCGGTGTATATACTTGAAGGTTAGTGGGAGCAAGTTTATGTTCCTAATTCTATATGTTAACGACATATTGCTTGCTAGTAATGATCTTGGTTTATTGCATGAAACCAATGAATTTCTCTCTAAGAACTTTGAAATGAAAGATATGGGTGAGGCAACCTATGTGATAGGAATAGAAATATTCCGAGATCGATCACGTGGATTGTTAGGGTTGTCTCAAAAACAATATATTGAAAGAGTTTTAAAGAGATTTGGCATGGAGAACTGTTCAACTAGTGTTGCTCCAATTCAAAAAGGGGATAAGTTTAGTCTCATGCAATGTCCACAGAACGAATGGGAACGTAAACAAATGGAAAGAATTCCTTATGCTTCAGCGGTAGGAAGCTTAATGTATGCACAGACATGCACTAGGCCAGACATCAGTTTTGCAGTTGGTATGCTGGGAAGATACCAAAGCAATCCTGGAATGGATCATTGGAAAGCTGCAAAGAAAGTGATGAGGTACTTACGAGGAACAAAAGATTACATGCTCACTTTTAAGAGGTCTAATCACTTAGAGGTGATTGGCTACTCCGATTCAGACTTTGCCGGATGTGTTGATAGTAGAAAATCAACTTGTGGTTATCTATTTTTGTTAGCCGGAGGAGCAATCTCATGGAAAAGTGCAAAACAGACCATCATTGCTTCATCCACAATGGAAGCTGAATTTGTGGCATGCTTTGAGGCCACTATTCATGGCTTATGGTTGCGGAACTTTATTTCGGGACTTGGAATTGTCGACACTATTGCCAAGCCACTGAAAATTTATTGTGATAATTCTGCAGCTGTGTTTTTCTCCAAGAACGACATATATTCTAATGGTGCTAAACATATGGAGATTAAATATTTTGTCGTTAAGGAGGAAGTTCAGAAACAAAGAGTGTCTATAGAACATATTAATACAGAGCTCATGATTGCAGATCCATTAACAAAAGGGTTACCACCAAAGACATTTAAGGAACATGTTAACATAAAGAGTCTTAATTGTAACCCGTTGTGCCCATAATGTTTATGGATTGCATAATGTTTGTTTATGTTATTAGACATTTTTGAGATCTCATTAAATATGTTTCTGATTTTCCTGTTTTCCATTTTGTACGTACATATAAGATTGGATGAATAACAACAGGGATAGTCTTTGAACAAAGACATTTTTGTGGACCATTTTTAGACACTTCTCATTTATGAACCATGATTGAACAGGTTACTAGTGTTGTGGTACATGGAAGGGACTATGTCGCCTTTTGATGTACAACCGCCATGACTCACACTAGTAGGTTGTTTGATTGTGGTATTTATGATGACCAAATTAAAGTAAGGATGGATTAGATTTTTTGCGCACTTAATGTTAACCTCATTGAGTCTAAAACAATATTAGTCATATGGGCCAAGTGGGAGAATGTAAGAATTTAATGTCCCACATGACATGGCATATATGAGTATTTATTAAACTCCTTAAGTTATGAAATTATTTAATCATAATCCTTAATAAACTGTTGGTTAATTAATTAAGAGAAGTGGTTTCCTATTGAATTAACTCTTACTTTGATGGGAAGTTGAGTTATAAAGGAATAAAGGAAACCGGTCCTCTCTTTACCCTATAAATGTACGCAATTTCCATCATCGTCGTGTACCTTAAGTGGGTCAAGCGAGAGAAACCAATTTCTGGTGTTTAGGCTTTTAAAGAAGAATTAAAGAAGAAATGGATTCTGGTATGTTTTCTTTTATCAATTTATTGTGAAATTCATGATAGTTAAGATCTGGAAGTTATAGTATGTTATGTCCATTTTATGTTTTACACGCTCTTGTTTGGTACAACTTTTTAGGTACTAAAGGTACTTTTTAAGCTCTTTAATGCAATCTCAAACATGGGATTTCGTTTGAAAAATAGAGCTTTCAAGTAAAAAAAAAACGCTTTTGAGAAAAAAAAAAAATCATTTTTAAGCTTTTGACAAAAGTGCATTTTAGCCATTTTTAAAGCATATTTGTGATTGCGTTAGAAAAATATAGCTTTTAAGTTAAAAAAAAAAACGTTTTTTGGCCATTTTTATAGTACTTTTGGAAATTTTTACCGAACATGTCAATTTTTGTTTGGCACGGTTTTTTAGGTACTAAATATGCTTTTTAAGCTCTTTAACGCAATCTCAAATAGGCCATTACTCTGTGTTTTCGATCATGAAGGAGTTTGACTTATCAATTTGGATTCATTTATAGGACGGATTCCTAATGGAGTTGGACTTGTTACCTTCGTTATTTTCTTATATTTGCTTATCATGTATTTAAGTGGGGAATAATTCAAAGAATATTGGCTAATGACCAGTGAAGTATGCTATTACCTTTTACAAGTTTGCCCCAAAAGAATTATGATATTTTAACACAGCGGAATAGCAAAACCATATTCAACATAAAGCTAAGCCCAAACCCATTTTTCTTTGACATCAGTGGCCTAAAAATTCCTAAGGTTTAATTATCAACAACATCCTCATAAACTATCATGATTGTTCATATTAATAACAATGCCATTAATTACTTAGTATGACTACGCAACAGTGAATATCAGCACAAGAATGGAAAGAATTGAACGTAATATTTGAATGTTATTTTTAGAATAATATATTATTACTTTCTCCTCAACTTTAAGGATATTTTTATATTTACTTCTTTTCTTTTCTTTTTTTCTAATAATACAAATATCCCTAAAGTTACGTTTGTATTATTGTGAATTAAATTTTAGTCTTTTAGAGTTATTTTTCTATTTGCTTATTTGGGGCAACTAGAATATTTCTCTTCTTTATTTGTTATTTCATTTCTTCCTGAATTCGGAGCCAATGAAGTGTGGTGAAGGGTAATTGACATCAGGTGGAGCATGAGGAAGGAAGAGGCACTGCTTGAGTGAAGCCAATTAATGAAATGAAAAGATAGGTTGGGGTTTATGGTAGAAAGATTGTTTTTATATGGCTTGTTTTTTCGGGGGCAAGGCAGGTCAAAAACTCGATAACTTTAAAAATTATTACTAAATTCCAACACATACATGTCAGAATTACAAAAGAATCACTGTCCTTTTTCAAGCAAGGCCAGATCGGGGGTATCAGGTAGGGCGAGTTTGAGCAGGTTTTGCCCTCCCTAATGGATGTGAAGAGCCAAGAAAAAGCACCGCATACTGTCAATAAATTAAGATTAGTTCTTTGTTTCCATTTTGAAAAAAAAAAAAAGAAAAAAGAAAAAAGGTCGAAGGTGATTGTTTTGAGAAGCTACAACGTAATTTTTTAAAGAGGGGGTATACGAGAGTTATAATATCACTTGTTTAGCTGGTCTAGAGTTTGTTTGCCGATATGTAAGGGAGGGTTAGGGGATATGAACTTGTTGAGCTTCAATCGTGTTCTCTTACTTAATGGCTTTGGCGCTATAGGCTTAAGAAAGAGGCTTGGTGGAGATCGAGTGATGGTAAACGCTAAATATGAAAGATCATGGAAAGGGTAATATTCTAATAATCCTTGCGGAGTGTAAGGGGTGGGATTATATGAAAGAATATCAAGTGGGGTTGAGAAAAGTTTTCAAGTCTAATCGGATTTAAGGTAGGAAATAGCTCCAAGGTTAGACTTTTGAAAATGTGAATGATAACTCATAAATCATTAACAACATGGATATGTGGAACACAAGAAGAAACACATGGAAATAGTGAAAGAGGGAGATGGAATAAACTTGACGATGGATTAGGGTATTTAAAATAAATAAAACAACATTAGGATCAAAATTGGCAATTGTTTACTATAACAAAGAAGAAAATTACAATTTGTAACTCAGAGAAAGTGTTAGTCATTAGTCAAAATTACATGAATTAATGATTAATTGATGTTTCTTAGAATTATTTTCATAAATCCTTAAAATTACAAATGAACCATGCACGTACAAGAAAGCAAATTGACATCTCTTCTGTTTTATTCAAAAGGGTGCCAATTGACGAAATTTGACGATGGGAAACACCACACCAAAAAGAAACAAACAAAGACTTGAACCATATATGTATTACTCTTCCCGAAACAGAGCAATTGATAGTAGGGTACCCATGTGACATAGGATTTCTGTGTCATAATCGAGCCTTGGAATATAGTGGCGCTTGTACTTTAGCAGGCCAGTCTTTGTATTATAGAAGAGAAAGTTTTCGTTGGTCACCTCCACTAGTATTTCACTATCTTTAAATAGCCCTATAACTTTAAAGTTATCACCTCTTATCTCTTGATGCATCTCTTGCAGATCTGCAAGACAGATCGTGTATTCTTTGACCCACTCTTTCTCTTGATCATATTCCTTCATTACACATATCTCGATTTCCTTATAATAATATGATCCACCAACAACGGCCATTGCCAAGTCTCCTCCGAGATCAACTAAATGACAGGACTTAATTAGACTGAAATCTGGGTGGATAAATCAACCCAAATTCCTCCTTTCCAACATCAAAATAAACAATCTTGTATTGAAGATGAACCCCATTATTATGTATATGCATAACAAGCCAATGAAGTGCTCCACATGCATATACAGGCCTTCCATGGATACACTTACGATTCCTAATTGTGGTTTTAGAAGGACCTTTAACGGCTCTCCATGAGGATCGACCTCTTCCAAGAGTGTACACTTGGGCACATAAATCATCATCATCATCGCCTGCATTTTTTCCATTGAAAAAAACTCCAACAATCTTGTACGTATTTGTTGAACAATCAAACCCCAAACCATAACTACAACTGCACACTGTATCATGCACTGGAGGCCACGGGGCGCCTTTGCAAGGGGGACGTTGCAACTCTACAACTTGTTGCCTTTGAGGATTAACCAAAAACAAAGGGCTATGGTTATAATACCAGAAAGGTCTTGTGAAGCAAAGCAACCCATTGCAGCAGCCCTCAAGAGAATACGCTGCTTTGCCACTTACAAACCTTAAGAGCCCACTCCTATCTTCTCGAAACACCAGGTCTAGCGGTTTGTGCGTGGCTTCAAGAAGTAGAATTTTGGGTTCTTCAACGCGTCGGAGTCGGTGCGTGCTAGCAAGGTCTGGATCGTCGATGATGGTGCACCACAGCGGAGAGACACACCTGAAGCGCAAGAGTGTCTTGATGGGTAGCCGGGAAAAGATGTCGAACAGTACATCCAACGGAAACTGCTTTTGCTTCGCCGCCATCCCCATGGTAGCTTGTTTTGCCCAGAAGCCGTCGCTTTTCAGGCTGCGTTGATACTTTCTAGGGTGTAATTCTGGGCTGGATACGTTACTAGTGTATATATATATATATATATATATATATATATATATATATATACACACACACGCGGGAGTAACGTATCAGCGTTGCAAGAGTCAATTTAGAATTGCATTTGAAAAATAGAGCTTTTAAGAGTCATAAACAGCTTTTGGGCAAAAGCTTTATTTTTAAGCTTTTGTCAAAAGTACATTTTAACTATTTTTAGGCTTTTTTGGACCCTTAAAAATGTTTTTACTTTTTTTTTACCAAACGAGTACTTTTTTCTTCAAATGAACTTTTTGAGTGTTAAAAGCACTTTTAAGCCCTTCAAATGCAATTCCAAATAGAAACAAGTCAAAAAGAATTTTTGGGCAAAAGCTTTATTTTTAAACTTTTGCCAAAAATACGTTTTAACCATTTTGGACCCTTAAAAGTGCTTTTCATTTTTTTACCAAACGAATATTTTTTTCTTTAAACGATTTTTTTGAATGTTAAAAGCATTTTTAAGCTCTTCAAACACAATCTCAAACATGCCCTAAGGAGGGTATTAAAAATACACATCTATAATACTGCAAAATATACAAGATCTTTAGTACAAATCCAACAAGAAAAATGTTACCAAAGAGCAAAAATGGAAGGAACAGATGGGAAAACAAACATATCATCAAGAATTTATATCAATGAATTCCCCCTTTGTATCCCAAGGGCGATTTTCAAAAGATTTCCCCACAATGCTACGCTTCTCATTGATTGTCCCATCCTCACAGCGGTACTCTGGAAAGTAATCCAGGAATGTTTTGCATCCTAGCTCATCAATTCCATTAAAGAGGAAGCTCCTCAGCAACTCCTATGGAGATTACACGTAAGAATTAGCTGCAATTATTGTTTAATTGGTGAAGAAACATTAAATTATTTTCATGAAATAAATAAATAAATACCTTTGCCATTGTCTCCCCTATCAACTTTTTCAGAACTCCATGGCCTGGATCCTGCTTTCCAAATGTTGGATGCACCAAATAAGTCGGGATAATGCAGCAGATTGGGCATAAAACTCTGAATTTCAACATGGTATATACAAGAACAAGAAGTTTTAATTCAGAGTATCATTTAATTTCCATGTTGACCTTAGGTTTCCGCATTTAAAATTTTAAACTATCATTTAATTGCATTTAAAGCTTTGTGACTCCTTATGTTCCTTTTGCGCCTCTGAGACATTAGTTAACAAACCTAGCCTTAACACGCCGAGGCGTGTTACGTGCGCAAATGCAACCAAATAGGTGACCCCAAGAGGTAGTTTCTATAACTTAAAGACCCTTATCGCTGAACACTTTGAGAGCAGCATGCCCTAATGTATCAACCATTTGGATTATACTCTAGGGAATATGTCTGAGAAATGTTAAGGAACATTTGTTTGTTCCCCTCATTCTGTGTGACTTGGAAAACCGAACAACCAATAGTCAATCACAAAGGTTTAGCAATGATGCCATGCATGAAAGAAGAACTGTGAAAGAAATTAATCACCTTCTCTGCTCTCCATGTTAGATATCTATGTTGTGCTTCACGATTGCTCATAATTTGGGACACATCTGTCTCTGCTACTGCGTGTTTTATCAGCTTAAGCCACGCCTGCAAGAGCAACAGTGTTGCAATCTTCAGTCATCCACTTTAATTAGGAACTACCAAATGAATGTTAATTCTCACTTCCAACTAACAGGAAGCAGTTGAAATATTACCACAAACACGCTTTAAAACGGGATGCAAAAATTCATCAGTCCATACCTTGTAATAATCCGTGAATGCAGAATATAAAACATCATTTTTGAGTTCGCTTGGAGTAAATCTAGTCCATATCACAATTGGTGAGAAAAATTTTAGGGACTCGCTCGTAAGCTTTCCTCCCCACGGTAAAAGCTGCATGAAATCTGTGTTCAGTCATGTCATAGATCTTAGGAGGATTAGCCGAAAAAGACGTGCACACGTGTACACACACATATACCTATGTATATATATATACAAGATCAGGATTTATTTAATGTCCAAGTATAGGCAATGCACTTACCTCAGCATACTTTAGGCCAAGAGGCATCAAACTTTTATAGTATCTTTCCTTATAATCTCTTTGACTGATGACATCATGCAAAGGGTTAAGGTCCCTATAAATGGCCAAATTAAAAGTTTATCAAGACCTAATTCTTCCCCATATATTGGTTTCCAGCTTACAAGAATAAACTAACCAGTCATTTGCTCAGGCAAAAAAAAAAAGTCATTGACATGAGATGCACACAGGTACATGCAGACAGCCTAGCATAGAACTAAAAAAGGAAAAGAAGAAACATGCACTCAAATTAAATGAGAAAGTGGCAAAGCATAAATTTTCTGTTAAAAGTAGTATGCACTCTTAGTCATTCGTCTGCGAAATCTCAGTGAAGTCTGGGATCAAATTGTTCAAACAAACACAACTATGCATGTTAACACCCCACCCCAAAACCTTTTTTCCAAGTGAGTGAGAGAGAGAGAGAGAGAGAAGCTAAAGAAATCAATAGAATTGCATAGTATCATTTCCTAAGCTGATTGCCCTGTCCAACAGATGCTGCCTTGTCAGAGCTAAAAGAATCCAAAAAAGGTTGCAAGTCCATAGAGCAGTTTCTGAGAGGTGGAAGTAGCAGTAAGAGAAATTTCCTTCTCAGGATCACGATGTACCATCCATCCAAAGCAAGGGAGTTAAAATAAAAAACAATTAGGACAGCCACTTCGACTAATGGGGAAGCCTTGCATAGTATGTCGAACTGAATATGGAAGAATACAGTCTCAGCAGCCCTCTCACCTTTCTCAATAATTTAAATATAAATATCAACCAAAATCCAGGTTATTTAAGATTGAAACCTTCAATCTGAATTTCAGTTGAAATACCAGAAACATTCTATACAGCTACGGTTGATATCTAGAAAAATCATTAAAAACTAGTTACCATTGCCCATGACTTCTTCACAAATTAAAAGAGCAGAAAAAAACGGAGGAAAAGTCAAATAAATAAATAAACAAAAATACCAAAACAAGATAAAACCAGAAGGCGCGGACACTTAAATGTCAAGGAATCATAATTGGTCAAAACTAAGAAAAAAATATGAAAAGAATAGCCAGAAACAAGTAGAAATGCTTGATGAAAATGTTCCCATTAAAGAATCTAACCATGGATGTTGCAGACAAGGAAAATTGTACAAATTAGCATCAATCCTTTTCAAGGTAAGGATGTAAGAGTAATACAAATTTACTCATTAGGTTGCCCTAGAGAATGAATGTTTAAAATCGTTTATTATTAGATAGTTGCATGAAGTACCACAAACTATAATCAAACAACCAGTGAGACCCTGTATTATCGAAATTTCTGATAGTGGATAAGATTACCCATCAGAACTGTTCTTGGTGACATCTTTAGTAATATATAAAACTAGAGGGAAAAAAAAAAAAAAAAATTAAATGAGTCATTGCATAAATCAAGTGAAATCTTTTGCTAGTTAGGAAGAAGTGATCTCTTACAATAGAAGCACTAGCAAGGGGATCACTATGCTTGCTGAGAGAGATGATCCATCTTTCCTAACTACAATTAGAGGTTTGGAGTTTTTGCACAAGAGCTGGGTAGGTAGACCCTACAATGATGAAAATGTTAAGCCAGACACAAATGAGCATGAATTGTATCCAGATCTACATATATACATACATATGTGATTACAGAGGTCTATATGTCCATACATGCTCTAAGGGTTGGGAATTATAAGAAATTACATGTAAAAGATTCTACTTAATGTTGTCAAAGCAATGAAAAACCTTATCACCTTTTGGAAATTTCATGAATAGGAAAAATTTGCACTGCTCAAGCATTTCCAATGAGAAGAATTTCACTCTAGGAATGAGTTCTCCTTGAACATTTAAAAAGTTCTTATCAAACCTTCTAAGAACAGATTGGAGGGCAGCATGTTTTCCCATTCAAGAAGAAAAGAAAAAAGGGAGAAAAGTTTAAGATTTTTTTTTTGCCGTAGTTGTAGTAGTAAACGAAAAATTCTGTTTCTCAGATGTCCAAAATTTAAAGAAAGGAGAGAGCTTACAAGACCACTATGTTTATGCTGGTGGTGGCAAAAAAGTTGGCACAAAATATGGGTACATCAAATTCTGGTTCTGGAAAGACAGTAAAATCTAACACCTGCATATGAATTTTCAAAACAGAGTTAGTAGACAGAAAAAAATATATATATATTGGCCAATACATTAGAAGAAAATATATTGATAAAGCACAAGGTTTGAAGAGAAACCCTGCAGCTTGAGGCTTCCAAACTTCTTCACGTTGAACATATGGACCCACGCAAGAATCAAGATCACACCAGCCAATATCAGATGAGGGAAATCAGAATTTCTTATTGCATTTTCCTTTTTCCCCTACATCAACTTGTTCCATTAATTATTCTTCCTTGTTAATTCATCCTAGGTCAGAATTCTAGCAATGATTTTGGGAAAGTCTCCGAGAATACCATCAATTATGTACTGATATTGTTTTCCCAGTCAATATATCTCAAACTATCTTCAGATAATAGTTTTCTTTACAACAAACAAGGGGTTTGGAGGAGCATATGAACCCACAAACAGACCCATCACCCCCATTCTTATAAGGGGAGGGAGGAGGTGCAACTTGAGCTAAAGTTCATTGGCAACAAAACATAAATACTTATCAACTTCTTTTAGAGTTCATATCTAACTTCTAATTTTATGTGCATCCATAGTGCCAAGAATGTAAGAAACTCAGCATAACAAGATTAAGTTAACCATGATGCCTTTGGTCAAGGGATTTGCATATATATGAATTTTTGCAGCCATGCCATGCCATATGATAATTGCATCCAGATAATAAAGAAGAGCATAAATCATCATAAGGAAGATTTAAATTATCTTGAAAAACTATGTGCTGATGTCATCCACCCACTCAACAGGCAGCTCTAAACTGACCAGCCTTCCTATTGACTTTAAGTAGGTTTCCTTTTTTATTCAAATAAATATCACAATTCCTAAAGTGGCTGATACTAACACCAAATCCAAGAGATTTTCTTGTACTAAATGGCAGTAAGAGCTTACAAGAAGCCCAAATGAGGGCAAGTTCTATTATTCACAATAAATAATTTCAGAAGAATTGAAGTGATAACTGACTATGAGCTATTTGAAAACTTACAATATCAAGGTAAATAGCGTGAATAACAGAGAATGATACCTGCATTGCTTCAGTCTCAATGCACAAACTTCGCAGAAGTCTAATCTTGGGAGCTTGGAATGATAACATTTGAAGCTCTGATTTACCATCTATGGAATTCATTGAATTAAATTTTTCCTGATGACATAAAAAAATCAATATTCTCAGAATATTTCCTACTAAGTTAATAATACTAAAACATTAATAGTTACTTGTTCTTTGAAAGCTTTAACATATTGGTAGTTGCAGCAGCTAAATAGAGTAAAATATCGACATATGTAGAAGCATTAAGTACTTGGAGCAGCTGGAGTAATTACAAAATTTTATTATGTATTATCACAAGTGATCAGTTGAAGAAATGGCTAACATGGAGTTGCAAGTATATCAGTGAAAATTTAAGTATTGACAAACTCTAACTATCTCGTACAAAAAAGTAGGAAGAAGTTCTTCTATTTTTTAAATTGTTAAGTAGAACCAATGTACAAAAATGACTTGTTATAAAGACCATAAGTTGATAATAAAGGACATAGATATGAAGAATGTGATAGATTCTTGATTCCATTTCCTAATATATAGAAATCAGCAGACATGTAAGACTACAAGCCCCAATGAATTGATCACTCTTCACTATTCACAAGATTAGGACAACTAGATACTAAGGTTCTTTACAACAATTCAGAAAAGATAATAACAAGAAGAAGAAGCATGTGGATACATAAAAATCTAATCTAAATTGTTGATTTGTTAAATGAGCATAAAATGATTAAATTTGATGTCACAAATACCAACATTTTTTAAAATTTCACTGTACCGTTTGCAAAAGTGATGATGCATAAGTATTCTAAACTTTTTTTTTTTTTTTTTTAACGTAGGAGAACTTTACTCAGATTAATTGCGCGTCGCAAACGCATACTGTACAACAATCCTCACCATTAATCAAACTCCTACGGATAACTAACCCCACCTGCCAGAATCAGTTACCAGGTAACCTAGGAGCTTTCGCCCCTGACGGGCTAAGCAGTTTATCCTCATGCCCAGGAGGTTATTCTAAACTCTTCCCTAGACAAAAAAATAAAATTAAAAAAATAAAATAAATAAACTCTTCCCTAGCTTTTGAGCAAGAATCTAAGTATCATCAAAAGAAGACAGGGGTAATGGAGAAGGGCAGTCAGTATTCAGAGAGAGAGAGAGAGAGAGAGATAGGGAGAAGCAAAAAAGATAATAATAAGAATATTGATTTTAATAGTAGCCTCAAGAGTATCAAGCAGCCCGCATATCCGAAAATTCTACTTCCTCCTTGCGGATTCTTATATCCAAGGGAATGGTTAGACACGATTTGCTGACATGTTTGAAAAACATCATGTATACAATTTTGCTTAACCATTCAAACAAGATAAGCTTAAATATTTGAACAATATTATTCATCAAACAGGCACATCTCTGTGAAGAATTTTCTGTATGGAGAAAGCATATGTCTACAAAAAAAACTACTTTCACCAAAACCTTTGTCCAATCCAATCTATAAGGCAAATAAAAGTCGATCAGCCAAACTGCTGCCCATCTCACTCTTAGGAATGCTGCCAATGCCCAATTGATGGTACCTGTTGGAGGGATTGGTGATCGTTCATCTATAAATCCTCGGACAATGGGAATATCCCCAACACTAGTGTTCTATTAAGCCAAAAAGGGGAGGAAAAAAGAAAGAAAATAAATAAAAGAGTCAAAATTAGGAAAAATGGAGTCCCTAATCAAACAAAACTAATTCTTTTGTTATTGCAACATTAACTTCTCTTTTTATGTGGAGAAGATGACACCAAAAACAAAAATGGCATCAATTATCAGACAAATTCTTAGAACTTATCACAATATAGCACTCCAGTGCAGAGGCCACTTCAAATTCAACAAATCACCCAGCATCAAAGCAGCAACAAGTTGAAGAAGAAAAAAGCTTAAATCATGCAAGATCTTGAATGCAAAATGGAACAAATGGGTTTAAATTAAAGTAACCCCAGTCAGCTTAGAGACAGTACAATGCATATATATACCTGTAAAGGAGAAGGGACCAACTGGGTTTGGCTCTTTGTTTCATTTACAGCGAAGTGGATGTATTTCTGGAACGAAATTGCAGAAACTTGAAAAGCAGCTCTTTTCCTCCTCCAACTGCTGTGAGTGATAGCAAATACTCTTGCATTCTTTATCAGTGGAGGCTTTAGAGTTGCGCTAAAGCTTCTCAGAGAAGAACAGGACTCCATTAAGAGAAAGACTATCACTCACTAAGAGAAAGCAACCCAACCAACACCGCCATTAATGGCAAAATTGTTGCTCTCTCTCTCTCTCTCTCTCTGTGTCTCTCGGTTTTGGGTTCTGGAGTTCGCAACTAAAGCTGTCTTTCCTGAAAGGACCACACCACAAACTCTGTGGCTCTGTCTGCCCACATCAGCAGACATTTTACCACAAATAGTTGAGGTTGGATTACGTTATTTTTAGTTTTACATAGCAAGAATCAAAAGTACGGTTTCACATGACTCTTTGAGAGCAATGACCGTCATTGAATGGCAAATGTTATTTTATTGGACAGAGTTTTACTTATCTGTTGGGATTTTTTCAACTCTAGACTATAAATTTACGTATTTATTTGCTGTATTTTTAAATAATATGTGAGAAATTTATTTTTTAAATAACATTTTATTTCAACTTTGTTATTGTTATTAAAATGCATGTGTTTTTTTATATGTAAATAGATATATGACATTTTTATAAATTAGATCAAATAAACTTTTTACAATTTAAAGAAAAATTCTACCTGTTATTTTCGATTACTAAAAGAAAAATATATGATTTATAGTTATATAGGTCAAATAGGTTACATATGAGTTATGCGATTTGACCCGAGATTTACTAGCTCGTTTATTAAATAAGTTAATTTGGGTTGATCTGAATTAACAGATATCCGACTATACATAACTTTAATCCACTAATTCGTATTGGGTTAATGACAAATTTAGAAATCATATTACAAATTATAAGCTATAGCCACGAGCCATCCCAAGCATACAATGGGGAGGCCACCTCCACTCCGGGCTCCACCCCCCATACCATCAAAATGTTTACTTTGTTTTGTTTTTTTTTTGTTTTTTTTTTTTTTTAATTAAAAAAAAAAACTCATAAAACTTAAAAAAATATTATTTTAACATTATACGACAAAAATGTTGATAACAGATAGTGCATAATTGGCCCAATAACCCATGGAAATGACCTATTTTAAATTTGCAATAAATTCATGCTTTTGAAATTAAGGCGGGCAATTTAACACCCTAACCGGCGAACCCGATATTTACTTTTAAAGTTTAAGTTAAATGAATTTGGATCATAATGGACCACTATTTTATGACCAATTTAATAAAACGTGTGACACGGGTCAAGCCCCGGGCTCATAAGTGTATTTGTTTATATAATTTTATTTTTAAAGTAAGTAGTCAATGAGAATGGTTAAAAAAAAAAAAAAAATCTAAAGTTCATGTCATTCATGCATGTCGTGTCTTATTAATTCAACCCGACCCAATAATTAAACGGGTCATACATGTCGTGCTATGTCACCTGTTAAATTAATGTGTTGTGTTTAGATTGGCATGTTTGACTCATTTATTAAATAGAACAATTTGACAGTCAAGTGGGTCGGCCACCCGAACCCGACCCCTATATTTGAAACTCATCTAGATCACCTATAGTCGGACAAAACTTGGAACGAGACAGTGCACGAGACTTCCTAAAATCTTTCTATGGTCTTCTACGACAGCTCGATGAAAAGTATTGTTTTGATTATGAATCTTACGATTTGAAAGGTTTTTTTTTTTTTTTTTTTTTAAATGAAATTGACATTTGAAAAATATTTTGTGTTTTAAATCATTGGATGACAAATTGGGCCTGAGCCCAGCAAGCTTCAATGGGCTGACAAGTTCCAGGGATTCATGCAACAAAGTAACAGAGCAAGTGGACTCATGGGCTTTATTTCACACAATCTCTCAAAAAAAATTAAAACAATATAAAAGTGAGCCTTATATGTAGAATGGTTAATCAAAATCCACTTTATCTAGTTTAATTAATAAATTTTAAAAGACACCAAACATCCGACTATCTTTTTTTTATTATTATTATTTTTATCTATATCATTTGAATTTTTTTTTTTTTTTGATAAGGATAGTATTTTTCATAAAGATCTTATTTTTCAACTTTTGAAAAAAATGGATATTGAGAGAGAAATAGTAGGATAAAATTTTGGAAAAATAGAGATGTGGAGAGAGAAATATTAGGAGAAAATTTTGGAAAAAGAGAGATGTGGAGAGATAAATAATATATTAATGAGATGGATGTGTGAACAATGCCCGCTTGTTCACAAATGTAAAAAAATATATATTTTGCATTTGAGATGCATAATCCAATGTAAATGGTTTTTTAGTGTGAAAAATTTGAATGACCTAATTTAAGAATAATAATAATTAAATTTTCAAGAACTCTACAATTGAATTTACCATGTTGAAAACAAAAACTTGTTTGGTTAAGTCAAAAAAAAAAAAAAAAAAAACAAATTCCAAAATGGTTAACAAACTTAGCAATCATCTTGACCTAACTCCATACTCTTTACCGGATTCGCCACCTCAAAGAAGAAATAAAAGAAGGGATATGCTGAGAAAATTTGAATCTTTACATCAAAAGTAATCAGCAATCTTTGTGTAGAATGTAGATTGTTTCTCGATTTTCTGAGTAATATTAGAGGCCGACCTAACTAACATGTTTTAAGTGACTTTTATTTTTATTTTTTTAAATAATTTAAAACTCATCAAATCAATGAATATAATAAATAAATGTGAAGATTTATTGACACTAGGGTTGAAAAGGCTTTGGTTGTAAAAGAGAGATACCTAGTATTCTTTATCTTAGCCCGGAAGCCAAGAGACAATTTCTAGGCATTCCCATTTTGAGCGTCTGCAGTCTGCACAAACCACAGGGTGGTACAGTAAATTACCTTTTAATCACATTCCCACACGCCCAAGCCCACTGCCATGTGGCCCCAACCCATTGGCCATCGTCACAATAGCGAATTTGGGCCGCGAGAGTTTAAATAAAAAAAAAAAAAGTCTAGAGAGAGAAAAGGGACTATAAACACGTTTCTCCAGATACAAAAATCACCAAATCCCCCCCCCTGCGCCTTAACCTTTACTCTTAACCCTTTACCCCCAATTTCTCTAATTTTCTCAATTTCTCTCTCTCTAGAAATATATTTTTCCCTATTTTGGAAATTTTTTTTTGTCTCTCTCTCTCCCTCTCTGCCTCTCTCTCTCCTGGGACACCGCCATCAACAATCATCGGCGATTAATCCAAAAACCCAACTTCGTCGCATTCCTCTTGAATCGGGCAGTTAATTTCACCCCCCCAGGCGCATCGTAGCCGCCGCCGATATTGCTTGACCCGCCCGAAAATACCGACCCGATACCCGACCCGGAAACTCAAGCGGGTTTTCCAATTTCGTTATTGTCCTTTGCCGGCGATTCAGGCCCCGGCGAGTCTAAGTTAAACAAGGTGCGCACGATTTTTAACCCGCGCACCTCCTCTCTCTTAGTTGAACCTATTTAGTCGAACTCCTTCTTTTTTTTTTTCTCTTTAGCTGTATACGAAGGTGAGCGTTTTGGAGTTTCGGTCATCGGATTCTCTGGTCGCTTCAATTTGATTCTGGTGTGAAATTAGGGTTTTGGATTTTGGATTTTAGGGTCTGTGCCTGTTATAGGGTTTTGTTTTTGGGAGTTTTTGAAGGGTTTTAGCGATTGGTTTTGTAGGATTGTGAGAATTCGCTCGTTGATCTGTTGCTTGCTCTGTTCGATTTGTTTGTACCTTTGGTTTTTGGCGTTCGTGAATTTTCCGATAATTTGGATCCGGTCTTCGTCAATTTGTGATTGCAATGCGTTGGAGTTCAATTGTGTTCAAGTGTTCTTCATTCAAACTGCTTTAGGCACTTGTTCCTGATTTTTCTTTTTCTAGTTTAGGTTTGGAATTGATCAGAGAAGCTTGGTTTTGATTGGAACTTGCTCTTTTGGCTTTGAATTTGAAGTTTCAGTCGGTGCTTACTCTTTCCTTTTGAGTTCAAATTGTTTTTTTGAGTTAAACTGAAACTTGGGTCACTTTCTTAGACAATAATCCAATATTTGGTTCATGAGAAAGTGTAGGGAAAGCGAGAAAATGGAATTGAGTCAATGATTAATCATTATTTGGTACGCATACATTGGATTTCTATTTGACTGAGCCAAGTACAACTAGCTGGCTTGGTTGATTAAAGTTATTGATTACCTGAGAAGTCATGAGATTCAATATACTTGTTTCCCTCATTTTTGCAGTTTCTCTGCAACCATATGGAGGGGTTATATATATGTTTGTTTTTGTTATTTAGTTTTTGGCCCACCTAATTAATTTTAGTTTCGAGTGAGTAATGGCTGAGAGTGTTAGTTTTCTTTATTAATTTCCGTGAAAACGATAGACAATTCTACTAACAGCCTTCACTTTCTTGTTACTTGGACCTTTCAGAGGGATTTTCGGAGACAACAGAAGCACTAGGTGGTTACAGCTTTACCTTCGTGAAATTGTCCCTTTATGGTAAGGAGATTGAGATAAATAAGCTCCATCGAGGTTCCATGTTAAAGGATGGCTTTTTTTAGGAACTATAGTAATGAAACTGTTTCACAGAGTGTCCTGGAAGAAAAAGGCCAGGGACAGAGTGTCAACAGAACTTGTAGCACGGTAGTGAATGAGGATTTAGATGCGACTTCGAGTGAGAAAGAATTTGATATGAACATGGATGCACAGTATCAAAGTGAAGGTGAACTGAATGATGCCAATAGGCTGCAAAACGAGGGAGCTGCTAATGGCAGTGTTAATATGAGAGCGTCAAATCTGCAACCTTCTGGAAGGAGAACAGGGGTTGCCGGAAAATGGGGTTCAACCTTTTGGAAGGACTGCCAACCCATGACTGGGGGTGGCTCTGATTCTGGGCAGGATTCCAAAAGTGGGTCTGACTATAGAAATGCAGAGGCGTCAGAAGACAATTCATTGGATGGCAGGGAAGATAGATTGGAGTCAGAAGATGACAATAGGCAAAAGGATGTGGGCAAGGGTCAGAGGGGCCATTCTGATGTCCCTGCAGATGAGATGTTATCTGATGAATATTATGAGCAGGACGGGGAAGAACAGAGAGACACGTTGCATTATACAGGATTGAATTCTAGGCCACAATCAAAACCTGTTGCTAACAGTAACCATGTGAAAAGGAATTCCAGAGTTTTAAATGACAATGAAGATGGTGATAATGACGACAAAAATGATGATGCCGATGTGGATGCTGATTATGAAGAAGAGGATGAGGAAGATGGTAGTTTGTTTTTATTTTTCCTTTGTCTGATAGATGGTTGCTATATTATTACTATACTCACTGTGGTGAGTCAACGCTGAATTCATGTTTTTTTGTTGTTGCATGCAGAGGATGATCCCGATGATGCAGACTTCGAGCCTGATTCTGGTGTCACGAGTGGTCGCACAGGGAACAAGGTTATTTTTATATCATTATCGTAGTTGCTAAGCGTTAGTTCGTAATCATGTTTTGTTTTTCTTTTTCCTTTCTACTTTTGTTTTTCATTTCAAGTAGGACTTGTGTTATAGATTTGACATGTTGTAGATCAACTGACCAGGCTCAAAGATATCCCATTGGACTTCCTTTGCTATTTTCTCAGATTTGGTCATGCTTTTTTGATTTGCTGCGCTTATCCCTGTAGTCTGCGTAACTTTTTTAGTTCATATGGTTTAATGCTGTCAGTTGTATATAGCTGCTTGTGGCTCTAGTACTATTTCCCAATACCATCTGACATGGCTATTCCGTGTTTTGCTTCTTCTATCAGGTTGAACAGAGAAAAGTTCTTAAAAGTTTGTTTCTTTTGTTGGTTAGAATTCTGCGAGGGAACCACTTAAGCTGTCCATAATTTTATTTGGTCTAAGTAACTTGCATACTGTAGTGTGGATTCTAGTAGTTAGTATAGTCCAATGTGAAACTTGGTAGTATCTTTGGAAGTAGGTCTAAGCATGTTCTTGTCTGTGGGAAATCATACTGCTAATTGTAATTGTGTGGGTTGTCCCAAGCTAGCTGGTGTCGCTACCTATGATGCGTGTCTAGTAGTGGGGAAATTTTTGAGGTATTGTTCTTTTTATTTCTAGAAATACTATTTTTCCATCTCCCATCCATCTTTTTATCAAATCCGAAAAAAATATGGATGTAGATGGAGGAATAGCAGGTCTCTATTTCTAATTATATTCTGTCATCATCAAGGTTTAAATGTTGTGTTCCATTGTAGTTTAGTTTTATACTGCTAGTTAGGAGAAGGATATTGTGATTAGTGTACTGAGTATACGATGAAAAGGGGTTGCTACTTTGTTTTGTAACCTGTGGGTGCTTACTTGAGTTATGTATTCTTCCACTTAGGTGCCATCTTCTTAGTTTCTGCAACTGCTACTTAGTGTTTTAAACACCAAGATTCTGATATAGACTAGATCTATTTACAGATCATTAAGATTCAAGGTTTTTTTGTTTGGTTATATTGATAGAATTCGGTGTTGAGAGTGATTTGGTTGTGTAATGTTGTGGATTGGTTTATGTTGGTTTGGGTTTTGGTAGGAGTTGGAAGAAGTTTCTTTTTTATTTCTAGTGCTGGTTTAGAAAGGTGACTTTTGTAGTGAGAAAAATGTTAGTTGTAGAAAAGAAAAATAAATAAATAAAAGAGTTTGATGGGAAACCCCAAACTAACGAAGGGGTAAAATTAAATTTCAAGTGACATACGAGTATGTATAAGGGAATCCTTAACCAGAATATTAAACGAACACAATAAGTAAACTCTAATCGAAGGTAGTTAAAGTTTTATTTCATGATTTATGCAAGTAAAATCCTCTTAAAAGTAGTGAAAAGTTTTACCGCATGATCTTATGTAAATAGACTTCCTATGATAGGTGGGCTATTATTATATGCATTATGTGTATAGTAGCATTTTCAACAAAGAAAGTAGTATCATGATTTAAATGTGATATAAGCCCATATTTTATGCAGTATTTCATGGCATGAAATTTTTAGCAATTTTTTTTTGATAAGTATGATTTATTATGATTATTCAGAAAAAAGTCATTACGAGAAGAATACTTAGAAAAGTTTTTAAGAGGGACTTATTCACAAAATTTTTTAGAAAAATTTTTAATAGAAGAGACTAGACAAAATACAATTCCATTCGTTGGGTGCAGCGCCCTTGGTGTCAACTTAGTCATGGTTATATGCCACCTGTGGTATCAGTACAGTCATGGGTTGAGGAAGGAAGTGTCTCCCCAATTCGTTTTAGTATGTAATTTTGGAAAAGGGTTTCATGAGTAATTTTAGTAAGATTTAAAAAAAAAAAAAAAAAAAAAAAATTAGAAAAGTTTAAAGGAAGAGTATTCAAAAATGTTTTCAAGAGAAAGATTAGACATGACAAGATTCCCTTCCATGGGTGCACCACCCATGGCGTCAGCATAGTCGTGGTTGTTGGTGTCACCACTGGTGTTAGTGTAGTCAGACTCATGTGCTACCCATGATGTCAGCACAATCATGGTTGTGTGCCACTCGTGGTGTCAATGGAGCCACAGGTTGAGCGAGGAAGTGTTTCCCTAGTTCAGCTTAGTAAATATTTTTATTGTATAAAAAGTTGGTAGTTATTTTGATAGCACGATGCAACCACATGAGAGTGTGAGCTATCACTTGGAATTCTGTCCTTGGTTGTGTCAGCACAATCATGGTTGGTGTCACCCCTGGCGTTAAGCAAGTCAACAAAGATCTTCTAGGCTCTGTCCTAAAATCTATCAACTCAGCATGTCTGATGTAATTTGCTCTCTTATTTAACAAATAATTGGCCCTCAACTAAAGGAACAAAGCATGTTTTAATGTGATAAACCATTGGTGGCCCTCACAAGCTCAACAAAACTTGGCATTTATTCACCACAACTGGGTGAGCCTCGTAGCTCCGGGTGCCATGGACCAAGTTAACAACTGTGAATACATGGAGGCACCAGAATGAGAGAGGGGCAAGGAAGGCTTACGCAAGGCGCTAGTGCGTTAAGTGAGGTGAAAAACGTTGTACGCTTTTTTTGGGTTTAAAACTTTTTACCCCCCCATGCCCTTATGTTTTCCGTGGTTAAGAAAATATCTTTGGGTTGACCAATATTTTATGTTGTGCCAAACACGCAAAAAAGGAAAATATTTGATGGAAAACATTTTACATAGAAACAAACAAGGTAGCAAGTTGAGACGAGGTGGCGGGGACAAAATTTGTTAGGTCCATTCCAAAAGGCAAAAGTTCGAGGTCAGATCTTTCTTTAGGAGTTTGGTATTCCCGTTGGCTCCCCATTTCCTTGGAAGAGCGTTTGGAGAATTAGGGCTCTTTCTTTGTGTGGACGGTGGCGTTAGGGATGATTTTAACTTTGGATAACTCGAGAAAGAGATACGTCATAGCGGTGGACTGGTGCAACATGTGCAAGAGGAGCGGAGAGAGTAGATAACCTTCTTCTCCATTGTGAAGTGGTTATAGAATTGTGGGTCTTGATCTCCGTCTTTTTGGTGTTGGGTGGGTCATCTAGAAGGGTGGTGGAGTTGTTGGCTAGTTGAAGAGGTCAATGGGGAAGTCAGTGCTTTTTACAAGCTTGGAGGATGGCTCCTCCGTGCTTAATGTGATGCATTTGGAGAGAGGGAATGTGAGGAGCTTCGAAGATTGTGAGTCTGGTGTGAGTAAAAAGATGTTATGTTCAAATCTGTTTATGATTGGATGGCAGTGTATAATAGTCCTTGTTTTTCTAGTTTTATGGAATTTTTGGACTCGTGTTGTTATTTTTTTGTTGGATCTTTTTGTATACTTTTTGTGTGCTTGGGATGCGATCCTCAACTCTTTTAATGAGATTTATTTATTTATATATAAAAAAAAAAGATAGAGAAAAAAGAAAGGGTTCATTGAAGCTAGCTCTACCCATATTGTAAATTTAGTGCATGATTTATCTATTAATGAACTTCTAAGAGTTTTGTAAATGAAAACTAGTTGAGGGGAGTTGTTGATGGGATTTATGTTCTACTAGATTTGGATTTTAAGCATATTTATGTTTTTGTCCATATGTCTGACAAAATAGAATTGTTGTATTGTCCAGGACATGTCCTTAATGTATTGTTTTATTTCCTGTTTGATTGCCATATATTCTTTAATAGTTATTATTACTAATCATTTTTTTGGGAAGAAAGCTTGTTTTTGTTTTGTTTTTTTTTTTTTTTTTTTTTTTTGGGGGGGGGGGGGGGGGGGGGCGGGGGAGGATAGTAATGAGACATGTATTTATTTATTATGTCTGCTGACTTATCTTGTTATCTTTTTAATGATTCAGGATAAAGACTGGAATGGTGAAGATTCTGACGAAGATGGTGATGGTGGTGATGATTTAGAAGTTTCGGATGAAGACGATTCCTATTTTACAAAGAAACCTAAGGGTAGGCAACAAGTTAAAGGAGGACGTAATGTAGGGTCCACTAGAGATCGTGTATCATTTCGTGCGTCTAGTCGACAAAGAAGAGTGAAATCATCATTTGAAGAGGATGAGTCTTCAGCAGAGGACTCTGACAGTGTCAGTGAAGAGGATTTTAAAAGCATGACCAGGAGAGGTGTAAATCTCCGCAAAAATGGTGGTCGATCCACTGTGTCAACAAATGCATCTGGACGACACAGTGAGGTCCGCACTTCTAGTAGGTCAGTTCGAAAGGTGTCATATGTTGAAAGTGAAGAAAGTGAAGAAGTTGATGAAGGCAAGAAGAAAAAGTCCCACAAGGTGCAGTCTAGTTATTGTTGTGTTAAATCCATGTATTTACCTGACATCTATACGTACTTTCTTTTTGGTTTATATGTTTTCAACTTTTATATTTGATTTAGATTTGGAAGTATTAGTAGATTAGAAAATTTTAGAGATTTAGTTGGGCAGTATAGAAGTAGCATGAGATGATCTTGTAGGGCTCTTTCTTATGGTAAGCGTTGTTTTGTGACATTAATTAAAGTGGTTATTGTTACTGGATGATTTGGAAATTTTCTTCTTTAGTTGCTGCTTTCTTATTTTGCCGAGAAAGATTTCATCAGAATTTTTAGCACAAGTTTGACTGAATGACCTAGTTTTTACTGGGATTTCTTCCATGTTTAGGTCTTCTCTTGTGGGTGACATTTAAATGCCTACCTTACGTAGTTAAATTGTGATATTGCTGAGGCGTGGGCTAGCGTTTTGTTTTGTTAGTCAAATAGTGCTAGAAAATCTGGATGTTCTTATACATGATTTCTAAGAAGCAAAGTGTTGTCAAATAGAATAGAGGTTAAAGAAAAATACAGATTTGTGATGCTTAAGCACAATTTGTCGGGAAGTGTTAACTTCATTTTTGCTGAAGGGTTCGTTGAGTGAATAGTCCTGCAGTCATGAGTCTTATCTGTTTCTAGGGTATCTAGTTTTTTTTTTTTTGATAAGTAATGATGTTATAAAAAGCGCAAAGGGGCGCAACCCATATACATGGGAAGTATACACAGAGAGCGCCTAAGAGGGAGAGAAATGAAAAAGAAAATCCGAAAAACTAATCACTAAAGGAGCTAGCCAAGCGGCCGTCCAAGAGTAAAGAGTAAAGAAGAAGAAATGAGTCAATTCCTCTATGGTCCTAGTGAAATTATCAAAACATCTAGCATTTCTTTCATTCCAAATACACCACATAAGACACAGAGGGATCATCTTCCACACAACCGCACTTCGAGAACGCCCTCCCGACCACCAACTATCAAACAAGGCCCTCACGCTACAAGGCATGACCCAATGCAACTCAAACCGCTTGAAAATCATGTGCCAAAGAGCTCTTGCGAGCTCACAGTGGAGAAGAAGATGATCGACTGACTCTCCAGTCTTCTTGCACATACAACACCACTCCACTACCACTATGTTCCTCTTGCGTAGCGTATCATGAGTCAGAATCTTGCCTAGGGCCGCAGTCCACCCAAAAAAAGCCACTCGCTGCGGTGCCTTAGTTCGCCAGATGCTCTTCCAAGGGAACTCCTCTTGATTAGATATGGTCAAGGCCTTGTAGAACGATTTTACCTCGAACTTGCCCTTCTTAGACGAGGACCAGCAAATACGGTCAACACTGCCTAGGGAAACCTTGCAAGAAATGCAGAAAATTTTTTTTGGACTAAAGGAATCTCCTCCTTGCAAAGCCTTACTTTCTAAGATATGCACTTCCTTAAGTAAGACTAGTAATTCTAGTAGATGATGTTTTTTTTTTTTTGGTCATCTAGTTGGGGATGACTTATTTTATCAGCTTTGTTTAGGATTGTGGACAGGTCCATTGGAGGCCTGCTTTGTTTGTGAAGGTTAAAAAAGGCAGAAACTAAAAATATTGGGAAGGATGGGTAGGTTGGATCTGATGGCTACATCCCATACTTTTTGGTTTGGCTTGCCATCAAAGAGCTGGTGGTATCTCTGTAGAGAGAATAGAATATAGTTTCTAAGGCATAATAGATTGAAAGCAATGTGTAGCAACGGGCATGTGCTGGACATGGGGATGCTCTGGATTTGACTGATGTGGGTTTGAGAGCACTTTATGTATCCTCTAACTTGGAAATTAATCTTTTGAAAAGCAGGCACATTTGAAATTAGCCAAGGATAGCCTTTGGGTATGCTTTCTTGCATAGAAAGGAACTCCAAATTACTTATTTTTCTCAATTTACTGATAAAAGGTAAGCTATTAGTCATTAAAGATTATCAAGTAGAAGAAACATTGAAGAATAGATCCAATCTGGTTTCTGAAAAAACTTGGTGAGAAGAAATTAGTATGTAGACCATTATTTTTTGAGGGTCTACTTATCTGAGTTGTGGCTTCTGCTGTCTGGATATTCGTAGGACTAGATTCTGCTTGTCCTGCTGTCTATTTTTATGTTTTTGAAGCTCTCTTGTTTAGCATTCAAAATGTCTTCACCTGCTCAGTCTAATTTATGTTGTTAATTTTATGTGTGTGTTCATGCATGTGTATGCTCTCTTTTTTGTGCTAAGCTATGACATTTTGAAATGCAGAAATGCTTAGGACACCCCAGTGCGCTCACATAAAGTTGTAAGGAATGTCAGTTGGAAATTGCTTATCCTGGTTGTGACATGGAGTGCTGTTGTTTATTGATAAAAAAAACTCAGAACTCTTCCAATCTAATAATATTTATATGTTTGTTGTTTGCACATCTGTTTGTTAATTGGATTTCTCTAAGGTGGCTTACTCTGAAATTGTTTCTTTTGCTTATTCATGAAGTTGTTCTCATGTATGATATACTTTTTTTTTTAATTGTATCTTTTAGGAGGAGATTGAAGCGGAAGACAGTGACTCCATTGAGAAGGTACTGTGGCATCAGCCAAAAGGCGTGTCTGAAGATGCTATAAGGAATAATAGATCAACAGAACCTGTTCTGTTAAGCCAGTTGTATGATACTGAGCCAGATTGGAATGAGGTGGAATTCTTGATAAAATGGAAAGGCCAATCACATTTGCACTGTCAGTGGAAGTCAATCTCTGAGCTGCAAAATGTATGCGTTTTATTCTTTCTATTGGTTGCTTGTAACTTATGGAGGCCATGATTAGTTTTATGGTTCTGTTGTCACATGTTATTCATATGTGCAGCTCTGTGATTTTTGTCTATGTGAGTTTGCAGCTTAGTGGTTTTAAGAAGGTTGTAAATTACACGAAAAAGGTGATGGAGGATGTTAGGTACAGGATGGCGGTCTCACGTGAGGAGGTAATATTTGTCCTTTGCTCTCATCAAACTGAGCTTTAGAATGACTTTTTTTGTTGTTTTCTTTTTCTTTCAAATAACAGAGCAAGGTTTTATAAAGTATTTTGGTAGTTAGATTATTAATCAATTGCAAGAGGGGCACACACAAACAGGACACAAACAAACACTAATATATCTGTGAGGACATACACGCATATGGACATGTAATAGAAACATATTGGTACTTTGCTTCTATATCTATGCCTGAAAGTTAGATACCTAGCGTTCCCCAAAGAAAGAATCAGTATTCTCTCTCTCTCTCTCTCTCCAATATATATATATATATATATATATGAAGTTATAAGTATTATTTTTTTTTTCTGGGTAAGTTATTAGTATTACTTAATGATAGCATTCTTTCTGGTTCTTTGCCTGTGTATCTGGTTTCTAAGGTTAACTGTAATCATTGGGTTAAAACATTGCAATGAACTTAATTGTTTCACTGAAACAAGATGGGCAAACCAGTTTGTCAAATGGAACATAGGCACACACAAGCTACTATGGCAGTGTTGTTAATACTTTTTTCTCAGGAGTTTATTCCATGTTATTCTTCTTTTTTTAACCTTTTTTTTCTAGACTTTTAACTTGTAAAATATGTTGATATTACCATCTGAGTAATAAGTAAATTTTTGAAGGTTGAATAACAATTGTTGGTTTTTTGATGAGTATTCAATATATTGTGGTCAATCAATGATAGCTTGGCAAGATTTGAACTTTGCCCTATGCCTAGTGTGGTGTTTATGGCTAGAAAGGAATGCGAGATGCTTTGAGGATTCTGAAAGATCCTTGGAGGAACTCATAGCTTTCTCCTTCTACACGCTTTTCACTTGGACAGCTGCTTGGCTTGCCCCTTTAGTGATTAGCTATCTTGATTTTCTTGTTCTTTTCTCTTATCCTAGTTAGGCGTTTTCTTTTGTATACTCCCTATGTTCTTGGGTTGCGCCCCTCTGCGCTTTTGTTAAATAAACATTACTTATCAAAAACAAAAGATTTGAACTTTGAGATTTACTTCTCTCTCCCTCTCTCTCTCTCTTTCGACTTATTTTTATAACCTGAGCTTGGTGTCAAACCTCAATCGAGCAATATCAGCTTGATCACATGTATAATTTCACTGCACCTTAACTTTTTTTCATTTTTAATATTTTTTACTGACAAGTTGCAACAAGGCTACCACTATAGTTTGTTCATGGAGGAAAACTTACCTCTTAGGTGGAGTTTATTTTTTGTGCTGCGAGGGGTTATTATTCTATATTATTAAGATTTTTATTGCAATTGATGATTAAATGAGGGCCCTAAAGCATATATAAATAGATAGCCTATGTGCTATTAAGACTATTTTTTGATTTTTTTTCTTGACTCATATTGGTTAATGTAAGAGCTTCTCTGATATTGTCTGTGGTCCTAGATGGAATTATGTGCATTCGGAACTAGAGCTGGAATTTCTTCAAAAAAATAGGATCTTGCTTTGATTTTAGAAAGTTGGGAATGGATATGTTGTGAGTTTATTTCTTTATTGTTATTAGGAGTGGAGAATTGAGATATTCGGCACAGTATTAGCTCATCAGCTCTTTTTATATTTATGCCATTGGTTTCTTGTCCTCTCTGATCTTGATATGAGTATGTTTCACGTATCTGTCACATTTCAGTTTCTTTCTCCTATGAAGTTTCTTTAAGGGTAGTGAGGAATGACCATGCTGCTTTTATGAATATTCTTATGTTTCCCCCCTCCCCACTCTGAATTTCTTTTCAATTGCTTCATAAAAGAAGCATGGCCATTCCTCACTACCGCACCTCCCACCCCCCCCAACTCTGAGTTACTTTTCAGTTGCTATATCCTATGAAGTTTACATACACTTGAAAAACGGGGATATTAATTTATTTAATATGGTAGCTCATTTATTCTTCATTTTTACTGTTTCTGTATATACCTGTTAGATTGAGGTAAATGACGTGAGCAAGGAGATGGACTTAGATCTCATCAAGCAAAACAGTCAGGTTTGTTTTCCTGCTTTGCATTTTTTTGTTGTCTTTACTTTCCTTTCTAGTGTTAAATAATTCTTTTCAATTCAATTTGAGGTTTTAGTTATTGGTTTGCCAAAAATGCATATTCAGGTGGAGAGAATATTTGCAGACCGAATCAATAAAGATAGTTCTGGCAATGTGGTACCAGAGTATTTAGTCAAGTGGCAAGGGCTATCTTACGCTGAAGCAACATGGTAATCTAGACTAGAAGTTTGTATGATGATTCCGTTTCTGGTGTACTATTTACTCCTTTTCCTTACTTATTTTGGCCTGTATATGCTCATATTGGTTAGGATGTTGGGTAGATTAACTTCATTGATACTGGTGTCTAGTCCCTTATGAATAATATAATGTTTTACTTTAGCTAATGGACTATAAATCAAATGACATCTCCTCTCCTTTTAAGAATGGGGCAGAAGGTGTGATCGTTGGTTCAAGACCCACTAGGTTAATGTAGAGGGTACCAATCAAGCAAAAAATGTATTGCTTTGGTGGGTTTGTATGTCTCTTTTATTTACTGGTTTGTTCATTTCTATTTCCAAAATAAAAATTGGTATGCTTATATTTAAATTTATGTGTTATCAGGGAAAAGGATGTAGATATCGCGTTTGCTCAAGACGCCATTGATGAATACAAGGTATGTGTGTTTTAATTGTCTTTCTGCTTTTGATTTATAATGATTGAAAAAGGGCACTTCTTCCAACATCTCCATTTGCTTGATTTATTTATCTAGCCTTAAAATTGTGGAAGAAATAAATGGTGTCTCGCATGTCCAGATTAATGGAGAATTGCGAGCTCATATTGATTGAGGCATATTTGGAGATTGAACATCTAGTGGGCAACTCTTTAACAAGAAATGGAATATTTGGTTATCAAAATTTTTGTCTGTGGTTGATACCTTGGCATCCCAAACTGAAATTAAGGCTTTGAAGTCTTTTGAACACGGTATTTTCTTTGTTTTTCAATAGGTAATAAAAGAAAGCGTAATAATGGGCTTGCGCAACCTCAGTACTAGGAATCTATACAAGAGAGACACCCAAAAGCAAATTTAGTATCTAAAATTCAAAAGATTGAAGAACTCCAAATAAATTTGAAAATAAAGAGCAGTAGTAGTTTCCATCCGATCATAAAGAGAACTCAAGGACCAAAGCTTCAACCCCTCATTACATGGATATCAGTTGGAAATGAATGGGCCATCTGCGACAATTGTTCTGTGCTTTTCAAATTATGTAGCAAAATTCTTTCCCAATACTGCTGTTTTTTTATGAAGTCTTTCCCAATGCTGCTGTTGCTTTTCAAAAAAAAAAAAGAAAAAGTTCAAAGTTCAGGAATGCATTTTTTTTTGCAGAGTACTACCACAACATTATGTCAAAACTGAATCTGGAGGGCCATTACTCCCTCAAACCTAATAAATTTGTTAAAGTTATTCCACGGGTGCCTTAATATTCTTCGTAGATTAACACCATAGGGTCCTCTAATTACATCACCGCACCCTTCCTAAGAAACCCTGTACTTATTATCTACCCTTATCCTCCAATGCTTATTCTTCTTTGTTGCATAGCACCACAACCATTTTCTGAGTAAAGCTTGATTAAAAACCAGAAAGTTCCTATTCCTTAAGGCCCTTTTTCGAAGTGGAGCACAAACATTATGCCATTTGACTAAATGGAATTTAAAATCATCCCCAATACTTCCCCATGCAAATTCTTGCTGCAGTTTTTCCAATCTATTAGCAATATCAATGGGCGTGGGGCTGGGAGATTAGATAGCATACTATTGATGACTGTGATTCTGCCTCTTTTTGACAGAAGTTCTTCCAGCTTGTCAATTCTTACATGATTTCTGTCAACCCCATCTGAGCATGCCCTTTTTAAATGGAGAACCTAAAGGTAGCCCCAAATATTCTAAAGGGCAATATAACACTCTACTATCAAGAGTATCACAAGCTCCTCTTGCAACACTTCACCGACAAGTCAATTGATGTTTTCTTTGATTCTTTCCCCTTTTTTCTGTTCCTCACCAGTGTTTCCCATAGCTCTCTTGTCAGTATTAACCTCGAATTTTAAGCTTTGTTTGATTTATTACTGTGTCCCAGTGTATTATCATATGAATGTGTCCAAATGCTCATGCACCCAACACATGAGTAAAATACAGGTTTCATATCATGTTAAAGGTGAATGGTTTGTCATTTGTGAGCAGGCTCGTGAAGCTGCAATGGCCGTACAAGGAAAAATGGTGGATTTCCAACGTAAGAAGAGCAAAGGTCAGTACTTTTCTGGTGTTTGGAAACACGCATTAAGTGAATTCTAATGTAGCTATTGTGAACTGAAAATTGGTTATATAATGGGTTTGGTTGAAGTTGGCATCTGATGGAATTTTTGTTTAAGTAACATCATTTAATAACTTTAGATTAATGTTTTGTAAGTACTGTTAGATCACTCTTGTATTCATACTTATCATGTATGCCAAATTTCATATCAATTGGATGGTAGTTACCATCCAATCCATAAATTCATTTATTTAATATTTTAAAATTATAAATTAAACTAACATTTTGAACAATTTATTGATGAGATGGTTAATCTCCCGTCATTTAGTATTTGACGAACATGATAGGTATGGGAAAACCGAAAACATATTATTCAATAGTGGGGGGTTTATTTTTATAAGTAATTGAATTTCATTAAAAGCACAAAGGCACATGAAATATACAAGAGAGACACCAAACCAAGAGATGAAAAAAGATCAAGAAAATCTTGAAAGCTAGAAAAATGAAAGCAATTTATGGCAACCATCCATTGGTAAAGGGTTAATAGTGGGTTTTACAAAATACTAAACGATTAAAAAGATGGTCATTGGTGTACCATAATAAAAAATTATACCAGGTGTAAACTGATATATATAGACAGACATTACATACATACCCACACACACACACACACACACAGTCACTGTCCAGTTTTGTTAGTACTCTATTCCTTTTGGAGATATCCCAAAATATGCGTACTTTCTAAAAGCAGTGTTTATTATTTTACGGCTTTCCTATTTGTTAGAAGTGATTTTAGATGTTTAGTTTAATGCTTTTGTCTCTGCAAATTTTGGTACACCTTTGGTGTTGTATGTGATAAGACTCCCTTAACCAGCATAGTGGATTTTGATTTCCATTTCTTGTGAGATATGGGTTTGGGTAACTAGGCTTCGTGATTGAGACAGCAGAGAAGGAATATGGGAAGGATTAATGATAGTTTTTTTTTTTTTTTCCGATAAAACATTCTGAATTTCCCTTAGATTTAGGTGAAAATACACAGGCTTCCCTTATGTTTTTGAAATTACACTCAATTCTGTATCCAGATTATTTTATCAACAGAAATCATTAGTAGATGAATCTTATCATTTCAGACAAAAACAACTAAGATTATGCTTCATTTGAAGGAAAAATAATATATAACAGGCACATGGAGAGTAGAGGTAACAAGATTAAGAGTTTTGGAGAGAGGAGGTTTATGACATTCTTTAGGAATTTGATAACAACAAAACTAAGTGTAGCTTGTAATATTATTTTAACAATGCTTGTAATAATTTGTTAGTGATGGATTGGTTTGAAGTATATATGTCAGCTATGAACTTAGGAGAATTCAGTAATTTTTGGAAATAAGTGGGAGGATCATCCCTTAACTTCATGAATATCGGGTTTTGCATGGAGATTTGTTTTCTATTTTTCAGCACGCAAATTACATACAAAGTTATTAACTAATGTGAATCTGTAATGTTTAGCAAGCTTAAGGAAGCTTGATGAACAGCCTGAATGGTTGAAAGGAGGAAAGCTACGTGATTATCAGCTCGAGGGTTTGAATTTTCTTGTTAACAGGTATACTTTCTCTAAATATTTGTTGCATGTTCTCTCTGTAGTTTGAACCTTTCATCTTTTACTGAAAAATTATGACCTTTCTTTTGATAAGTAGTGGAAAATTTATGCCAAAATGAGGCAGTCTAGTACACAGCAAGTGTAGAAGAAGGTTTCATAAAAGAATTACAATCTGAAATGCATACAATCATGGAAATAAAAAAAAATAAAAAGAACTGGAAGAATAAGGACTATGAAAAGTGCACATCCAATCATACAGAGCCCTTTGAAGGGGAAAAGAAAAATTTAAGTGACAAAATTGTATGCTCCAAGTGGTTACGCTAAAATATTTTTGCTCTTGTACATGGCCTAATCAGTGTCTCTTGCATATGACAGTTGGAGGAATGATACAAATGTCATCTTAGCTGATGAAATGGGTCTTGGGAAAACTGTTCAGTCAGTTTCCATGCTTGGCTTTTTACAGGTAAAATCTTATTCTTCTTCATGCTGATGCCATTATAAGACTTCAGAGTCATCATTTTGCATTAAATGTTAATAATTTTGATCTCTTCTTACAGAATGCCCAACAGATCTATGGGCCTTTTCTTGTTGTTGTACCATTATCCACTTTGTCAAACTGGGCAAAAGAATTTAGGAAGTGGCTTCCTGATTTGAATGTAATTATATATGTTGGCACCCGTGCAAGCAGAGAGGTGAGTCATACTTCTGGACACTTATGGTTGAAGGTACATAGGAGTGTAGGATGGGAAAAGAGTTTTCATGTATATACATCTTTGATTGTTTAGTGATGACAGGTTTGGCCAAATGAAATTTCTCTAGATAAAGATAGTTGATTGGTGTACTAATAGAGCTTGCTTATCTTATTGCTAGAGATATATGACTTAAAATGTCAGCACAGCAATACACAATCTGGATTGAGCCATGGTGTACAGTATATGATATTTGACCACAGTAGGAAGTTTGGTTCCCAAGCTTTTGCTTTGAAAAATTTGTGAATTTTATTCTCACATAGCTAGAATAGCAAAGTGTATGTTATAATTATTCTTTTGGTACTTGAATGCTAGAGAAAGTTTTGGTCCCATTGCTGTCTGGGTTGATGGAGCAGGTGAATGTCAAATATCCTTGGCAATCATTAATATTATACCAGTGGGCCTTTGCATCATGGATTCATGATGACATTAATTACTGATCACCGTTTTACTGATTAAAAATCATAGGGCAGAGGCTGCTAGTCTGTTGTATTTTATATGATTCAGATCTGCATTAGGAATGATGCTTCTTTTATGCCACAATGCGTGGTTATGATCAACTTCTCATCAAATTTTTTGTGCTCAATATCACTTATCAAAAAATAAATAAATTTTGTGCTCAATATTTTTACTGCTATATGGTTGCAGGTTTGTGAGCAATATGAATTTTTCAATGATAAAAAAGTTGGCAGGCCTTTAAAATTCAATGCGCTATTGACTACATACGAAGTTGTTCTGAAGGATAAGGCTGTTCTCTCCAAGATTAAGTGGAGCTACCTGATGGTTGATGAAGCTCATAGGTTGAAGAATAGTGAGGCACAGTTATACACAACTCTTTCGGTATGCTAAATTCTCCAATGAATTTGATTTCTGACCTTTGTGTTTATATTATTGATATTAATTTGGTTGGTTTTGGATATTGCCTTGTGTTTCCTCAGGAGTTTAGCACCAAGAACAAATTACTTATTACTGGCACTCCGTTACAAAATAGTGTGGAAGAGCTTTGGTATGGAATTTTTCTCTTTATATTAGTCAAAACATTGCATTTTTTTTTGCATGCTAAATTAGTTAATTGTTCTTTCTTTGTTGAGTAGTGCAAATATGCTGATAAAAAACGTGTTGCAAAGCTAGAAAATTACTTTTTTTTTTTTTTCCTATTTTTAAAGTATAGTATTGCATATTGTGATGTATCTTTTATTTTTGAACCCACTCCCTTTGCTTTTATAAAATAGAGGTTGCAATTACATATGCGTGCCCTATTGATTATTTGTAAAACTTGTAACTCTACGTTTATAATGTTTTCTGCTCATCACCTTGACCTACAAAATTTTCATGCTTCCTTTTTTCTTGGCTGTGCATTTAACATCAATGACCTTGGTTGTCCTTGTGTGAGAACTGGTATCTGTTGTTTCTGAATAATTAATCTTGAATGACTTACCCTTATGTTGATTGTGGCTAGAGTTCTTGCTTTTTTGGTTATTTGAATATCCTTTAATTTGTTTTATGTAATTTTGTTATGTTGCTGCTGAATAATTGGAGCTTCTTCCTGGGCTTATGTAGGCTTTAAACCTTAAAAGATATTTAAACTTGGTTGGTCAGGATGACCAGCTTTAGTGAAATTTACATAGCTACTTGGTAGCTCAGCATGCCTCATGTTCAATTTGAATTTTCAGTGAAATGTTTGAAGTATTTGGTTGGTAGGATTTAATTAAGAAAACTCAAGTAATAAGAAACAACTGCAAGACAATTATATTGATTTATTTTCAGAATATAACATTTTACATGCATCTGGAAACCGTTTTATTTGTACCTCCTGTGTACTAGGGTTGCACCCCTGTTGGACATTTAAAATATTTATTAGCTTATAAAAAAAATAGGGAAACTGTGTTGTATAGATACATAGTATATGAGCAAAATACTTGGAAGATACTTTTCTATTCTGCTCTCACTAATGTAATAATGTTGATGTAAATATGTATGCTTGGAAGTCTTTTTTGTATGATGCATGTTTGGATGCAGACTGCATGGATAGTTGCATATAGAACCATCAGTTACTGTCTCATATATGCAATGCACAAATGCAAACATTTATTGTTAACATATACACAACCATGAACATAAGCCCCTTATTGATGTTATCTTTTGTTGGATTTTGAGAATTTTAAGCAATAAAATGTAGGATCATTTATAATGAATATATAGATCACACACTCTTGTCTGTATGTATGTGCGTATGTATATATGGATATATATGCACAGGCACTGTAGTATTTGTACATGGATATATATGCACAGGCACTGTAGTATTTGTACTTATTACTTACTCGGCTATGTTCTGATCTTGTGACTCGGTGATTGACCCTGGAACCAATGACTGAACCAGTTCAATATCTAGTTTTTGTAACAAACCATGATTGTGTGTGTTTGATCTTAAGCCCTGTCTTCTGAAACTTATGTATCTTATAGTGCTTCATAATTTTAACTCTGATGAGACTCGGTTCTTTACCAGGTTTTTTATGGGCCCTCCTCCCTGATTATATCTTGTAGGGTCATCTGTTATGAATGAAATCTATAAGGGTTCAGTGTTGAATTTTATGCAAGGCTATTCTGAGTAGAACATTACTTCTACCTTCTCCCATTGCTTCCACATGAACATATGCTTTGTTTCATTCACCCCTAATGACTTAATTGTTTTTGTTTATAGTCCTTTTCATCCACTCCTACTGCATTAATTCTTTAGAATCATATAATATACTTTTTGTAGACAATATATATTTCATGGACTTTTTATTCTTCTTCTTGTTTTCTTTTTGTCCCTTGTTATTATTCTTTTCCTTCCTCCTTTATCATTAGAAGGGTTCTTCTCAGTTATAGTTTTATATTGTCATTTAACTTATGTCTCTGTTTATTGTTTGGTACCTGGATGTTAGTATAGGGGTACTAGATGTCATTAGTGTGATATTGTTGATTTTTCGTGACTACTTGGAAGCCAGTGTGAGAGTCCTCTTGATTATGAACAAAATTTTGGGAGATCAACAAGGTGTTTTTATTCTTCTTCAAAGTAGAAATTTGCTGTTGTTGGTACCATATCTCATTCATAGTTCTGCTTGTACTCCACCCTCTTTTGTTATAGGGCTCTGCTTCACTTCCTTGACCCTGAGAAGTTCAAGAGTAAGGATGATTTTGTTCAGAATTACAAGAATCTCAGCTCATTCAATGAGAATGAGGTACAATTTACAGTCTTCATCATGCTCTTTTACATTATCTGGTTATCTTCATTAATTTATTTGAATAATATTGATTTCTCTGAACATTAAAATTATTGGTGGTTTTTAATGTAGCTTGCTAATCTTCATATGGAGTTGAGGCCTCATATTCTCCGAAGAGTTATAAAGGATGTAGAGAAGTCTTTGCCTCCAAAAATTGAGCGTATTCTTCGTGTTGAAATGTCCCCCCTTCAGAAGCAGTAAGTGCTATAATAAGCTTGTAATGAAGTGATTTATTCCAATTGTGTCAGTGAGTTCACTGTCTGCACACCTGGTTCTGGTTGCGTTTGTGTAGGTACTACAAGTGGATTTTGGAACGCAATTTTCATGACTTGAACAAAGGAGTCCGAGGGAATCAGGTTATTATACACTTCAAACATCATTTATAATGTTTTGGATTGAATTCTGTTTATTATTTCTTCATGTTCTGCATAAAGTCACTATCATAATTGCTAAGCACAAGTGTTATTTGATTTGATTTTTTTAATTTATTATTTATTTTTATTTTTTGTCTCTTTTGGGTTTGGGGGGTAAAGATGAATGTATTGTGTGTGGCATAATACTGACAGAATCTTTAATTTGTTTAAGAATGCCGCCCCTATGCGCTCTTCAATTAAATGAATTATTTATCAAAAAAATAAATTTGTTTAGGAATGCCTTTTTGTTAATAACTTTGGCACATTAATATATCTCTCCATTTCAGGTTTCACTTTTAAATATTGTGGTAGAGTTGAAGAAATGTTGCAATCATCCCTTCCTGTTTGAAAGTGCGGACCATGGTTATGGTGGGGACTCAAGGACAAATGATAGCAGTAAAGTGGAGAGAATTGTTTTAAGCAGCGGGAAGCTAGTCATACTTGATAAGCTTCTTGTTAGATTACACGAGACAAAGCACCGTGTTCTGATTTTTTCCCAGGTTTGTTTCAGAAATCATTGCATTGAATTTGTAGCTTAGGAACTTGGAGGAAGCTATGAATTTTTGTATGGTCTTACCTTGTAGTTTTGTTTTCTCGAGTCTTCTCTTTGCATGTAGATATACCAGTCAATGGGATGAATTATCTTGAGACTGGTGCAACGCATTCTATATTGGTGATATATTAAATACATAGATTTCAGTTATTGTTTTGGAAGTTGAGTCTAGGATAATTGTTTCTGAAGTGTCCAATCATAGACAGAATGGCTTATGCAGATCCCTAGAGACACTCAAGACATGTAATTAGCTTTCCTGACTGAAAGTTAGTGTAGATGTTATTGGCTTACCTGATTGCGTAGTCAGTTGTCCTAGAATTTGGTGAACTTATTGGGAACTGAACAAGTTTTATGCTTATGCTGCTTTATTCGTTCTTAATTTAAACAATTGTGTATATTTACTTGTTCCACTTTTACATTGTTAGGGTGTAAATTGGTGTCAATGCAGGGCACTTTCTTTGGCATCAGGATATTTTACACACGTGTATCTTTGGTCAATATATATATATTGAATGCTAGTTGTATGCATATATGAATGTGTATATGCTCTTATAATGTAGACTAAAGGATAATATTGAGTTTTTGCCTAGTGTATCTAAGTGTCTGAGTCATGGCTACAAATGATGGTTTGCTGCAGATGGTCAGAATGCTGGATATACTAGCAGAGTATATGTCACTTAGAGGGTTTCAGTTTCAGAGGCTTGATGGTAGTACGAAGGCTGAGTTGCGCCACCAGGCAATGGATCATTTTAATGCTCCTGGTAGTGAGGATTTCTGCTTCCTTCTTTCAACTAGAGCAGGTGGCCTGGGTATCAACCTTGCAACAGCGGACACTGTTATAATATTTGATTCAGACTGGAATCCCCAAAATGACTTACAGGTTTGTACTGGATGATATCTTTCTCTTTTGGTTACCACCATTTTACTCTTTTATTTTATTTTATATATTTTTTATTGTGCATCAGGCAATGAGTAGAGCTCATAGAATCGGACAACAAGAAGTTGTTAACATCTATAGATTTGTTACAAGCAAAAGTGTTGAGGAAGATATCCTGGAGCGAGCCAAGAAAAAAATGGTACTGCACAAAAATGTTTTGAATTGTTTAATTATTTTTTCGTTATTTGTTCTAGGATGTATTGATTTATACAGGTACATGCATAACATTTTAATCTATACCTATATGTTGCATTATATATGAATCTTGTTCTTTTGGCTCAAGGTAAATGAATTTACGTGTTCCTTTGTGTTCATGTGTGCCTCTATAGGTTCTTGACCATTTGGTGATCCAAAAATTAAATGCAGAGGGCAGACTGGAGAAGAAAGAAGCAAAGAAAGGGAGTTACTTTGACAAAGTAAGGACATTTGTTAGAATATGGTTATAATGGTATCATTTGATTGCATGGTTACAATAAAAAAGAAAGTAAAAAAAGCTTATAAGCTTTGATTTATAGTTGGAATTCGTCTTCTTCTTCTTTCAAATATTAAATGTAGCATCAGATTTTTACTTTGTAGTGGCCTGCTGTACTTTTTGTCTTTTGGGACAATCAATATATCTTTTATATTTCATGATTGCAGAATGAGCTGTCAGCTATCTTAAGATTTGGGGCAGAGGAACTTTTTAAGGAAGACAAGAATGATGAAGAAAGCAAGAAAAGGCTCTTAAGTATGGATATTGATGAAATTCTTGAAAGAGCGGAGAAGGTTGAAGAGAAGGAACCTGGTGGAGAGCAAGGGAATGAATTGTTGAGTGCTTTTAAGGCAAGATAATACAGTCACATCTTTTAGTTTAATTGCATGGCATTTTTTCTTAAGCCAATGATTGATAGGTCAAATGGAGGGTGAGGTAATTAGTGCAACACCATTTGGCGTATTTGTAACTTACTGATGAAAAGCAAAAATATTTTATTGTATAATGGCTATTTCTTCTTTCCTCTAGGGTTTTGGGGTTGGGGGCAGCATGTGGGTTGATTTGTTCTTGCTTCTGCTTTTAAATCCAAGCATAGAGTCATTTATAGTTTTTTTGGCGAAGCCTTTAAGTCTTTATCTGTTTATGTCCAGGTTGCCAATTTCTGTGCTGAAGACGATGGGAGCTTTTGGAGTCGTTGGATAAAACCAGATGCAGTTGCCCAAGCTGAAGTATGAACCTATTATGTTGATATTGACTTAATATACAATACGTACATTAATTTTTCCAAGTTATGTCTATGAGTTCTTTATTCATTTTTTTGTATATCTTATAGTTTAGACATTTGTTCTCCCTTCAGGAAGCTCTAGTTCCACGTGCTGCAAGAAATACTAAAAGCTATGCAGAGGCTAATCAACCTGGGATGAGTAATAAAAGGAAAAAGAAAGGACCTGAGCCTCAGGAGCGAATGCAGAAACGCCGCAAAGCTGATTATTCGGTCCCGGCAGTACCAATGATTGAGGGAGCTGCTTGTCAAGTGAGAAGATGGTCTTATGGGAATTTGTCTAAGAGAGATGCATTGCGTTTTTCTCGTGCGGTAAAGTTCTATTGATACTTATATGCTATGGCTTGATAGTGTCACTTGAAAATTATTAGATTTTACAGTTTTTTGCTTTATAACATGGTAAGAGTTTATCAAAATGAAATGAAAGTGCTTTTGATCTATCTCCTTTTATTTTATTTTGTTGCATTTTTTAACACTTCAAAATAAGAAGGGTCCATTTTTTCTTTGTTGGTAGACACCCCTGGGATGGATATACTAGCTTACTTACATGTGGAATTATGGTTTGGCATAGTAAAGTTACTGTCTGCACGATTGTATCGATGTCCAATATGCATTTTCTTTGAGATACATAATAAGGATCACCCTCTCTTCTGCTGGCTTTCTTCATTCCTGCCCCACACTTTTGCCCATGAGCCAGGGGGGACTGTTTGCCTGTCTGCAGATATTTTTGATTGGGAAAGCATAACTTTTTGACTCATTTACAGAAGCAGTTATTGTTGTATGAGATCCTATGTATAAGTTCAGTTACCACCATCTCTGACATGCTGACAGCCAGGTTTGTTGTAATCACAAGGAAAGAGTACAGAAAAAATTATTCGCCTCACTCATGTGCTTACCTTTGTGGTGTCATAAATGTTTTTTTGGAGCTTTTAATGTTTTATTTTTTAGAACATAATCTTGCTTTGGTTCTGATTTGTGTTTGAATTTCATGTTCGGGTAATTGAACTTTTTTTTGAGAAGTTTCAAGAGAATGAGAGTTCAGTTACTCTATTGCAGTGTTCGAGTTTGGACACAGCCAGCCCTAGAATATTTTTTGTTTGCTCTATTATATTTCTTAACTTTTCTTCCATCATTACAAATTAGGTCATGAAATTTGGGAACCAGAGCCAAATCAGCTTAATAGCTGTGGAGGTTGGGGGTGCAGTTGGAGCAGCTCCGCCTGAAGCACAGATTGAACTCTTTGATGCTTTGATTGATGGGTGTAGAGAAGCAGTTGAAGTAGGAAATCTAGACCCAAAGGTTGGTCTTAAGATTAGACTCTTGTTGTTTTGTCGAATGCTGCATTTGCTTTTTGTTTGTCTTGTTTGCTCTTGTAATCTAACGTTACATGGTAATAATTCGTAGGGACCTGTGTTGGATTTCTTTGGTGTTCCTGTGAAGGCTAATGATCTTCTCACCCGTGTTCAAGAGCTTCAACTCCTAGCGAAGCGCATTAGTCGCTATGATGACCCCATTGCACAATTCCGAGTGCTGATGTACCTCAAACCTTCAACATGGTCCAAAGGTTGTGGCTGGAATCAGAGTACGTGTTACTCCCATTGTTATTTTAATTTGTTTTATATTTCTTTCGGCCATATGAAAAATATTATTGTTTTTCCTGATTTTTTATGTTTTTCACTGTGATAGTTGATGATGCAAGATTGCTTCTGGGAATATACTACCATGGTTTTGGCAATTGGGAAAAGATAAGGTTGGATGAAAGGCTTGGCCTTGTGAAGAAGATTGCTCCAGTGGAACTGCAACATCATGAAACCTTTCTACCACGAGCTCCAAATTTGAGAGACCGTGCTAATGCACTTCTGGAAATGGTAGGCAGTCTGCAATCTAATTTCTGTCTCTGGATTTTTTGGCCTTTTCCTTTTCCTTTCCATATTTGGTCAATGTATAAAAGCCATAAGTGTTGATTTCTGAACCTCAATTGTGAATATCTTGCTCTGGCTTTAATGGTATAAAGTTCAAAGTGATAAAATTTACCCCCTTTTTGTTCATTATGCTCCTCTTTGTCTGATGAAGACGGGGGCATTAATAGGTATTTGTAATGCCAATGTGGCTTCTACATATGGTTCCCACTACCACAGATTAGAAAGTGCAGGGGAGGGGAGTAAAAAAATATTGAATTTGTTGTCTCATGGTACCGTTTGAGGAAATAAACTTGTTCATGTGTGTGTTTGGTTTGAAAGTTTTGTATAATTAGTTTCCACTCTTTTTGCACTTTCTTCGTCTAATATATCATGGATCAGTTGTTTTTACTTTGTCTCGTGTCATTTTAACTTGTTTAAGCTGGACAACTGAGGGGTGAACGGCTGGTGTAAGACATGAATGAACCAGTGTGAATACAGACATTTGATGTCCTATTTTAACCAATTGGCCTTATTTCAAGTGAGTGTGAATAATTCAACTACTTGTCATGCATGCTTTTGCGGAAGTCCAGAAAAGTAATATGTGGGCAACTGAGTCTGGTAGCTACTCATATCATTTTGCTGCTGTTCATTTCATGCATGCTTGAATGTGTCCTTTTTTGTAAAATGATTGTGCAAAGCCTGGGTCTTGTCTTCCCCTTTTTCATTAACTTCATATTTGGTTTTTTATGTGTTTAATGTTGCTGATATATATTAGAAGTGATCGTCTCCTTTTGCTTCATGTCAGTGGTTTCTTTTTTTTGGGTCATGACTTGCATGATCTGATGACTAGTGCTTTCACCCAGGAACTAGTAGCTCTTGGAAAGAGAGCAAATGCTAAAGTGGGCCGTAAGGCTTCCAAGAAGGAGAGGGACAATCTTCTAAACATCTCAGTTTCTCGTGGCCGGGATAAGAAAGGAAAGGCTGGATCTCAGAAAGTCACTGTTCAAATGAACAAAGAGAGACGTCAGAAACCTACGAAAGTTGAACCTTTGGTAAAAGAAGAGGGTGAAATGTCGGACAATGAAGAAGTGTATGAGCAGTTCAAGGAAGTGAAATGGATGGAATGGTGTCAAGATGTCATGGTTGGCGAGATGAAAACCCTGGAACGACTTCAGAGGTTGCAGATCATTAGTGCCAATCTTCCAAAGGAAAAGGTAGATTTTTCATTCTGGTTTTCCATTTATCTTGTTGTTTGTTATTATATTCTTGATCTTATGTATTCAATTTCCTTCTCCTTCAGGTGCTTATGAAAATTCGGAATTACTTACAGCTTCTAGGACGAAGGATTGACCAAATTGTTTTAGAACATGAGGAGGAGCCGTATAAACAAGATAGTATGTGTTTTTTTATCCTGCTTGATTCGTTTATTGTCGCTGTGGTATAGGTCACTTTCAATCTCTGTTTGGGGCTGTCACAATTTTCATTCTCTTGTGAGCATAAAGTGTTATTTTCCAATTTTTTTTTTTTTTTTTTTTTTTTCATATAATGGTTGACTTTGTGTTCAATATTATAGCAGTTTTAAAGATGATCTGAAAACGCATCTGTTTCAAATGTAAACCTTTCTTAACAATGTAGTTATTAAATTGACAGGGATGACCATGCGGCTTTGGAACTATGTCTCTACCTTTTCAAATCTCTCTGGGGAGAGGCTTCATCAAATTTATTCAAAACTTAAACAGGAGCAAGAGGAGGAGGCAGGGGTCGGCCCCTCCCATCTCAATGGCTCTGCACCTGGTCCTATTGGCCGTGACAGTGACACCAATTATTTTCCTCCTTTCCCTCGGCATGTGGAGAGGCAAAGAGGGTACAGTAATATGAGTACCTACCAAGCATCAGAACCAGTTCAAAAGGGGCATGATACAGCTAAATTTGAAGCATGGAAACGAAGGAGAAGAGCAGAAACTGATAATCATTTCCAGGTTCAGCCCCCATCTGTAAGATCTATGAGTAACGGTGCTAGGTTATCTGATCCAAATTCATTGGGCATTCTTGGGGCTGGACCATCTGAAAACAGACGCTTTGCTGGTGAGAAGCCTTTTAGGATGCGTCAAACTGGCTTCCCTCCGAGACAAGGTTTCTCATCAGGTATTAAGTAGTCTTCATGTTATTTGGAAGGAGAGCAGATAATTTGAGAATTAGGGCTTGTTGGCTCACTTGGTGAAAACTGCTTCAGCCATAATATATATCCTCCGGAATTTTTTTCACCCATGGGAATAAGTGGTCTCAGATTCCTATTTGGCGTCCTGCGGCTGATCTCGGAAAGTATTCACTGAATGGGATTGCATCCTTCAACAAAGGTTGCTGAGAAACAGAGCGAAAATTCCTCTGTTATGTGCAAGGTTCATGGAGTCTTGCTGCCAATTCTTTTCTTCTTTTGAAGATGAGTTCAGTAATTTGTTTTCGTAAATAGTGAAAAATCAAAAAAAGGATTAATCTCATTCCATATATACACACATGAGAGGAACTTCCTATATGTAATATGCCTTTGAAAAGTGTACATTATCAAATTTTCCAAAAAAATTTTGGGCTTTTTTCTTGCAATTTTTGTTCTCCGCGTGTCCATAAGAACATTATATGTGTTTTGTTTGCTTAATGGTTTTTCCTTGGTTGTTATAGCAAGAATATGATACTAACAACAGCTGACACATGCCTTCATAGACTTGTATGAGTTATGGAGGTTCTGGTTGTCAAGAAAGATGAGAAACCAACACGATAATTGGACGACATTTTGATAAATATTCAAATAATTGGAAAATTCCCTTTGATTTGCCACTCATGGTTTAGACTTTAGAGATGATGTGTAATGTGTACAAAATGTAGCTACACTTGCTCTATCTCTTCTATGGTCAGAAAGATGAGAGAAAATAATAATAATAATAATAATAATAATAAGATGATTTGACAGGGAATAGAGGACAAAAACAAAATAAGGGGTTTGGAAATGAAGCTGCAGAAATTCAAAGTGGTGTGTCATGTGTGGCCGTGGTTACCTCTAGAGAAGTGTGGTTGAGACATCCCGTTATCACGTTATCTTTCACATTGCTTTCTCAACCTCAAATCCAAAAACTACCTTGGCGCTCCTATATCTTGCCATTTTCTTATTGCTGCCTCTTGGCTTCTTTATTTTTCCCTTTCTTTTTCTTTTTTTTTTAAATAAAAAAAAAAATTGTTAAAATGATTAATTTCTTTTTTTTTTATTAGTTTAAGTTTTGGGGATAACATGTGATTTAACCTAAAAATAACACAAACTCATAATAAGAAATGGCAAGAGCAAACCCAATTAATTAGTTGGGGCAGTTTGATGTTATTATATGAGTGATGGAACTTACTATCTAAATTGATATAATGGTTTAAAGAGCGCATTCATTTCTAATCTATTTTTAATTTATTTTGTAAATCTATTATTGAATCTGTAAGATTGACACGTGGGTTTTACAAACTAAATGATAAATGAAAAAAAAAACACACACACACATTTCTCAATGATATGCCCACATAATTGTTTATACCTCAAATGCTTCATATCTTGAATAGGATTAACTATTAAGAAATTTAAATAAAATAGAAAAAGGACAGAATGGAATAAATGAAAATACAGGGGCACAGGAGAAATAAAATAGTAACCAAAAAAAAAAAAAAAAAAAAGAAGTATAATCACAGTCTCTACAGTCTCCGTCACTTGTTCGATCTTAGCGGCTCTTATCTGCCACGTGTGACGACGTGAGCAAAGTGGGCGCCACATCGAACGTTGATTGGCTCTCCCGCGCTCTTATAAAAATAAAATTTCTCTTTGGCATTTCTCTTACGTATGGTTTTTCTCTTTCACTTCTCTGCCAAAGAAGTTAGATAGACTGTGTGTGAGAGAGAGAGAGCCGTCGTAGAATCCGGTGTTCTCTTCCGGGTAAGCCCACTTGTTCTCCTCAAAAATCTTCTCATCTGGTCTCATACATCATACATGGCTTACGTTTCGCATATATGTGGATGTATGTATATGTAAGATGGTCTTACTTCTGATTGTTTTTGTTCCTCTGTGTGTCTGTCACTCTGTTTGTGCCTCTGTGTGTCTGAATTTTTATGGATCCTCTGACAAGAACATGAGAATCAAAGTAGGAAAAGAAAAGAAAAGTGCTGTTTCTACTTTTTTAATTTGCCTTATTCTGTAAGTCGTAGAAGCAGCAAACTGAGCAGTGAATATTCAATTTTTAGTTCTTGGATAGAGTGAAAGAATATCAAATTTCGAACTATGGTCCTGGGTTTTTTTTTTTTTTTTTTTTGGATTATCTATTTTGTTTCTCAGTTTATTTATCAATTTATTTGTCGTAATTATTTTTGGCGGTTATATTGAAGTGGGTTCATTGGAGATTTCAGTGAAATATTGAGAAGTCAACAAAGAGCTCCTTTATGCTTTCCTATTTGAACCCATCACTTACTCTTATCCTTTTTGGTAATGGAAAATGGCTTTGTAAAATTGCTTGTCCTTATTACATTTTTAAGCCCAGGAATATTTTTGTGGAAATGGTGTATAAAATTTTTGGAATTTGTGGAGACTCAAGAAAAGTATCTCAGGACCAATTTTTGTCACCATGCGTTTTTTTCCCAGAAAGGCAGGAAGCTGTCTTCTTTGACTATATGGGTTACAAATTGTAAATTTCTCCAAATGCTCTATGGAACAGTAAGAAACGTTTGCTTCTACTTAAAACTTTCGAAGCCTTTCTGCAGACAGTCAAAATGAAGACTCAAAGAATCCTAATCAATATAAACGTCACAGTTTCATCAACCTCCATGTATCCTACTTTTGACTGGTTTGTTTCCCTGTATTTAATGTTTTTATGTCTGTTTTTCATCTTATATCCACCTATTACTTCCTCAAACTAGTTCTAATTGCATAACTGTGAGTACACAGACAATTTGAGTTCTTAATATGATTTATTGACAAATAACTCATCAATTCAGCAATATACAAGAGTGTCAAACAAACAAGTTCCATTTTCTTCAATTAGATTTTATATAGCCGAGGCATCAAAAAGTCATATACATGATGTAATAGATTGTATGTTTTGAGACTTCCGAAAGATGTATAATGGAAACTATATAAGAAAGTTATGATTAATTTGCTTGACGCCTTTTTGCAGTGAGGTGTTTTGGCGCTGGAAAGCGCCAGGAGTTTGTTAGAACTCAATTCCATATTGAAATTTCAAGGGAGAGAAGATGGACTATGTTTATGGACCAGGAAGGAACCATCTCTTTGTTCCAGGGCCGGTCAATATCCCGGAACCTGTCATTCGGGCTATGAACAGAAACAATGAGGATTACCGCTCTCCAGCTATCCCTGCGATGACAAGAGTTCTGCTTGAGGATGTGAAGAAGATTTTCAAGACTACCACCGGAACCCCTTTTCTGATCCCTACCACAGGTAATGTGTTCATGAATCTGGTTATAGCTTTTATTGTTGGATATGTCAGGCTTCCTTGCAAAGATTTGAGCTTCATTGAATCTTAATTGGCATGAAGGTTTGAGTTTCTATGCTCAGTTGGCTCCCCTTCTAATGCATAAAAACATGTCCATTTCTCAAAAGAAAACAACTTGCTTGTATCATTTCAATTGATTTTAATTGGCATTTATAAATGAAAACATTTTTGCCATCATTTTCATTTTTTGATTATCGTTCCTAGAGTGACTCCCGATTTTCATAATAATTTTCTTTGATTCCTCTGCCTCCAAGAGACTCCAGTTTGAAGAATGGAAAGTCTGGAATCAATTTCTAGGCATTTCCAAATGCCAAATGCATGCTTATGAGTTTGTAATACTGCAAATGATTATTGGTTGTGGTACTTTCAAGCTTACTAGATTCAAGCTAGGGGTGGAGTACTAGACACAATTTCACTTGTTTTTGTGGCACTGTTTGTGTACAAATATTAATGTGTTAAATAATCTTGCTATTTTTGGTTCAGGTACTGGCGCATGGGAGAGTGCACTTACTAACACATTATCTCCTGGAGACCGGACCGTGTCTTTCCTCATTGGTCAATTTAGTCTGCTCTGGATTGATCAGCAACAGCGCCTTAAGTTCAACGTTGATGTTGTCGAAAGTGAATGGGGCCAAGGTGCCAACCTTGACATTCTGGCATCCAAACTTGCAGCAGATACTGCACACACTATAAAGGCAGTTTGCATTGTTCACAATGAGACAGCAACAGGTGTTACTAATAACTTGGCTAAAGTGAGAAAAATCCTTGGTAAGTGTATCATCTAATGAATTTTTGTTGTAAATATTAGTCATAATGATATGATGCCTTCTACATACCTCCCCAACACACACACACCCCCACCCCACCCAACACCCTCCCCCCCCCCCCCCCCCCCCCCCCAAAAAAAAAAAAAAAAAAAGGATGTGAATCATATGATGCCTTTGGAAGTTATGAATACTTTAACCTCTTTAAAAACATTTTGCTGTAACAGAAAACATCACTGGTCAATACGCTTGTTTTGGCTTGGCATCATTGCTCAGTGCATAAACCAAAATAAGTATTTAAAAAGGATAACTTGTGACTCAACTTTTCTTGGAACACTTCTGGTCATTGACAAGTGTTTTCTGCTGTCAAGTGTGCAATCTCTTTAAGTGGAGACTACTTGCTTGAGTAGGGAGTGGACAGAATTAGATGCATCAGGTTTTTGAAGATAATTCAATCATCAGAAACTTGAAGCCTCTCTATGATGTTTCTCTGCATGTGTGTCTGGGCACGTGTATGCATGTATTATAGTACTAGATTAACCAGATCCCTTTCTTCACCATAAACTAGCCATGAGGTCATCTGCCAGATGGCCTCTATGCCTACTAATAATTATTCTTCTGTCTGTTCAAGCTATCAATAAGCCTAAAATAGCTTAGGTTTGTGATTTGTGCTCTTAAATGTTTGTGAATTCAACAGTTATATTGGGTATCAACACTCTTCTCTGTAGCAGCTAAATCTGATCATGTTTATATGTGTGGCTTCCTGACTCATCTATCAAGGTCTTAATTTTGGTATGCATCATGACAGTAGCCATTTTAATACACTAGAGCTTCTAAATTTGCAGGTGTTTTATCTTTTGAAGTCCTATAATGTGGTATTACTGACTGAAAGTACCGATTAGTCACAATTTGCTTGATTCACGTCGTGAATTTGCAATTCATAACTGCTGAGAATCTGTAGTTACAATCTATTTATTTGACTTCCAATGGAAATGTGGACATTGGAATAGATATATTCCATACAACTCTTACTTTTCATTTTCCAACTTTTGATACTTTAATCAGTTTACTTTCCCTTTGCAATTGACGATTCTGTTCTCCCCCACCCCACACACACAAACCCCCAAAAGGTGGAACCCCAACTTTCCTCAGTATATTTCCATCGGTTTTCCTTTATAAAATGGTTCTTGTGTTTTCTGTCGAACTCTCAGATAACTACGGGCATCCAGCCCTCTTTCTTGTTGACGGAGTGTCTTCCATAGCTGCTCTTGATTTCCGTATGGATGAATGGGGTATAGATGTGGCTTTAACTGGATCTCAGAAAGCTCTTTCTCTTCCTACCGGAATTGGTATTGTGTGTGCAAGCCCAAAGGCTCTAGAGGCATCTAAAACTGCAAAATCAGTTAGAGTTTTCTTTGACTGGAATGACTACTTGAAGTTCTACAAAATGGGAACATTTTGGCCATACACCCCTTCCATCCAACTGCTCTATGGTCTGAGAGCTGCTCTGGATCTCATTTTTGAGGAAGGACTTGACAATGTTATTGCAAGGCATACTCGTCTGGGCAAAGCAACAAGGTGACACATATTTTTCAATTTTCTTATAAGGTCTGTAACTAAGTCAGTAACTTGAGAGTCTGAATTCCTATGTCATACACTTGAATTGCAAGTGTTTCTCTTGCTATGTTTCTCTTTTCTATATGAAAGCTAGCTAGATTTGATATTGGTCCCGTACTTAAAATATTGTAGGCTTGCTGTGGAGGCTTGGGGCTTGAAGAACTGCACCCAAAAGGAGGAGTGGTTCAGTGACACAGTGACAGCAGTTGTAATTCCTCCCTATATTGACAGTTCTGAAATTGTTAGAAGGGGATGGAAGAGATACAATTTAAGCTTAGGTCTAGGCCTGAACAAAGTAGCTGGGAAGGTTTTCAGAATAGGGCATCTCGGAAATCTGAATGAGGTATGTTCATTTCTAATGTTCCTAATGTCTGCTTTATCACATGATTAATTGGAGATTAATTTCACATGCTCCTGATGTTAGTTTCTTTGTCTGTTTCTAAATTTTTTATTTTTGGTAAAATTTTCCATCCTAAACAATTAGAAATTACGGTTCATAAGACATACTTGACTGCTTTATAGTCTGGTAATATGATAAAATACTTTTTTTCATAATTTTCAGCTGCAATTATTGGGTTGTCTTGCTGGTGTGGAGATGATACTCAAGGATGTGGGCTACCCGATTAAGCTAGGTAGTGGAGTCGGTGCTGCTTGTGCATACTTGCAAAACACCACCCCACTCATCGCTTCCAGGATTTGAGTCACCTCAATGTAATTACTTTTTCTTCTATTGTTTTGTTTCCTTTAGCTTTCCCTGTAAAAAAATGTATAATGGCCTCTGCTTACACTCTTTTGAGGCTCACCACATTCCCTATTTAATCTCCACTGCTTCTTGCAGTAGTATTTGGACACATTTTTAGTCTAATCATGTGTTTTATTATTATTTAGTACTTCTGAACATGATATTTATCATAAACTCACTAATGGTACGGTATAATTAATGTCTCATAAAACGTACGTGCTAATTAAGAAATATGTCTTCCAAGGGTATCAATACAAACTAAATACCTCGAGCTTAAGGCACTTTGCTTAAAAAGCCTTATTAATATCTTCATTAGATTTTTGCGATATAATCTCTATTTTTCATATAATACTTTTCTTTACGTCCGATCCATTAGCTAGGGTTCAAACACTCATAAAAATTAAAAAGGTTTGCTTGTAATTCTATCTTTTTGTTTTTTGCTCTTTCAATTTTGATCACTTCCAAGAAACTCATTCTGGTCACATTCAAGGAAGCTTCAATTAATAATATAGCAGATCGAAGAAAGAAAAGTGATGATATATACCATGTGTTTTATCTGTGCAAAAATAATATTGGTTTGTTTAATACATGCATGATTTGACACGTACCTTCATGGGCTAGCTTCAAACTAAGGTTAGAAAACCAAAATCATTAACATACAACACATGCACCCATCTATATATATATATATAGTTTTCAAACAAAAAAAAAAAACCCAAAAACACATTAACAAACACACTCAATGTTGAGAGAGAGAGAGAGAGAGAGAGAGAGAGGATTTAATATTCAGTGCACCACCAAATTTGGCTTTCTGGGATGAGCATGCCACTAAAATCCCACCTTCTAAGTTGGCATCCTAGAATAGTACCCCTCGTTCAATTCGTTTAATTAATTAATTTCTGCAGTGCCAAAGTTTGTTGTTTCCTCGCTGTACTAATTACTTTTTTGGTTTTTCTTTCTTATCTTTTTCTTCTTCTAGAAACAAAATTGGATAAACTTGTTGCGTTCCCCCCAACAATTATCCTTAAATTTATCATCACAAAGTCAGAAACTTTGGTCTCACAAAATACCATGTAGTGCTTTGGTCAAAACAAACAGCGTAAACCACTGCCTCTTTATAACCATATATATATATATATATCCCCATCTTCTGCTTCCTCGATCTCCTCCTGTCTTCAAAAATTTCCACCATACCCCAAAAGCCAATGAACTCCAACAGCCAAGAAGATGATGATCAGTTTGATCGTCTTCCAGATGCACTTCTCCTCTTAATCTTCAACAAACTCCTTGATGCCAAGACTTTAATCAGATGCCTTTCTGTCTCTAAGCGTTTTGCTTCTCTTCTTCCTCAAATCCACACCATTTTTCTCCCCCTCCCTTGCTTTGTACCTAATCCAAAACCGAGGGAGATAGGCTTCCCCATAAAAGTTTTCAAAGTTTTGGTAAACAAGTTGATCACAAAACCTATACAGTTTCTCCATCATGTCGTTTCTTCAAAGCCTCATGCAGCAGCCTTAAACTCCAACATTAATTCTAACCATTTCTTGTACTATTCCCCTAATGAAGTTTTGAAGAACTTCAAAGAAGTAAAAACTTTGCGTTTGGAGATCCCTCGCCTTGGCTGCCAGATGGGATTTAACGGTGGTGATCATTCCTTGCTCAAGTGGAAAGCTGAATTTGGTGAGGAGCTCAGGAGCTGCATAGTTCTTGGCGCAACATCTTTTCAAAGACAAGAATGTGAAGAACACGAAGAAATCCGACCACCTTTGACGGGGGAAGAGCTGCAGTCGCGAATAATATGGACGATATCTTGCTTAGTATCTGCTTCGATGAGGCATTTCTTGTTGAAACAAATCGTGGGAAAGTTGCCTATGCTTCAAAGCGTGGTTATTACGGATGCGAGTAAGCAAGGAAAGCTTTGCATGGTGGAACAACAGCTTGTGGAGCTGAGAAATAGTGTGAAGAACTCGTCGTCGGAGGCGGAGGCGTTAGAGTCGTTGTTGGAGAGGACTCCGATACCTAACTTGTGCATGAAGCTATGGTTCGTGCCTGAGATGGAGCTACCGGCATCTGGGTTTGTGATGAAAGGGCTGACACTTGTGCTGATCAAGCCTGCTAGTGAGAGGAGTATAAGTGAATGTGATTTGTTGTTGGGAGATTTGGATGGAGAGGATGACGAGGAGAAGGCAGTTTTTGGAGAAGCTATGAGAGAGATAGTGAAGAGGAAGATGATGTTTATGATCGAAATGAGTTCCTTTTGAGGTGTACAATATTTAAGTAAGCATATATATTTTCTTCTTAATTGGATCTACCCTTTGAAATAGAAAATTAATCGTTTGCTTTGATTGTTGGGATCAATTAATATATATTAGGCATTTGTGCATAGGTAAATTATCATTTGTTCTAATCTAAGCACACCAATTGATGCATGTTTTAATACTTTCCTACTGGTGTAGGTTTTAACACTAAAAAATTTCCATTTTTTTTGGGCTTGGGGTGGGCGAAAGGGGAAGGGAATGGTATATGTATAACGTAATGAAACAAATTAAATGAGATAACCCATTACTCTTTGTTTTAAGTATACATGTGTGAATGTAGAAAGATTGAGTCTTATTACATTTAAAAGTTGTCACAATGTGAAAGGTTAATATAACATAATTGGGCTAAACTCATTCAGACCTATCTCTGAACGCTACTCTGAACAAGGCTCAATAAATCTTGCTCATTTGAGCTTGTTGGATGCCATTTCAAATGAGACCTTCTGACCCAATCCGAACGAGACTATTTTTAAATTTTACGCAATCGATCCCAACAAATATCTGTATGTTCTTGAGAAATATCTATGTCATGGTTAAACATGCCAAAATTTCCCCATGGCCATATATTATTCTTACCAACGACAAAAGCCTTACAACTTTGTGTCATTGTTGCATCATCTATGTAATTCTTGGTTTGGTTTTGGCCACGCAAAACAATGAAAAGTTCAATGTTCAAATTCTCTCCTTAATTTATTTGTTTCTTTCTTGTCTTGCATATTTTAAGGAATCAACTGCTAATTAAACTGGCTTGAGGATTTTAAACTTGATCTTAATCCCAATCTTACATATTTTTAGAAATGTGTCACTAGTTAACTACAAAAGAGTAATTCTAGAAGTCACTCTAAGAATGAGGTGATTTTTAAAATCATCATTTGATCAAAATTCAATAATAATCAATCACAAGGCGAACGATGATTTTAGAAGTCACATCATTTTTTGAGTGATACAAAAGTGACTTTTAGCATTACTCGCTAGCAGGGCCGGCCCAATGTATTTAGGGGCCTTAGGCAAAACTTTAAAATTGGGTCTTATTTTTTTAATATTTAATATTAATTAAATAATATTTATTTTAATATTGCAGGAGATCTTTACCTAATAAGCACCGATTCCGCACTCAGTGATTTTTTTGTTTGAGACTAAAATTACCATTTTGCCCTTACTCTTTGTTCTTTATACTTAAATTAAGTAGACTTATTTTTATCCTTCAGCATTTTCGTAGATTGCAAAATAATTCTTTTAACCTTTTTGAATGTGAAAAGTTGAACATTTTAACCTTTTGTGAGCGGAGTGCTACACATCCCAAATTTTCTTTCCAAAAATGAGTTCTCAAATGATATGTCATCATCTCATGAGATTTATTATTTTGGGAAGTATGTCACCAACTCATAGGATGGTGACACATCATTTGGGAGCTCATTTTTGCGAAGAAAATTTGGGATGTGTAGCATTTCTCTTATGCAAAATAACCACAACAGACAAGTATGTGGGATTCTTAGATTTTTTTTTTTTTTTTTTTTTTTCCGTTCTTATTTTATAGAGGGCCTCGATATTATAAACAAATAATATTATTTTTTTAAAAAAAACATGTTGACTGTTGAGGGTCTCGTGGCCGTTGTGCAGAAGGTCTCCATATTATAAAAAAAAATATATATATATATATATATATATATATATATTATTTTTTAAAGCATGTTGAAGGTCTCAAGAAAGCATGTTGGGGTTTTGATATTATAAACAAATAATAATATTTTTCTTAAAGCATGTTAAGGGTCTCAAGAAAGCATGTTGAAGGCTTTTATGCAAATTATTTTTGGCCTTATTAAAAAATATTTTGGGCCTTAAAAAATTTTTTTTTAGGCTTTAGAAATCTAGAGCTCTAGGTGCCGGCCTAACTTGCCTAGCGGTTGGGCCGGCCCTACTCGCTAGGAAAATAGTCATCATCCACAAGCAATTCTTAAAAATATATAACCTTCAATTCGATCTTAAAGAAAATTGCATCTCCATGCACGACCTTAAAATTTATTTATGTAGTATTAGGACATTCATTAATACAAATTAAGTACGATAAACTATATAGCTCGATCGTTGGCTTAATTTGGTTTATTCCAGCACACTAAAAACATCTTTTTTATTACAATAAAACTAGAATAGAAAGTGATGAGAAATAGCTAGAAATTTGTTTTGCATGGCCGGCGTTCACCTGGCCTTATTCACGTACACCTGCCATGCACATAAAAACATGTCTTTAGATTCTAACAGAGTAATTGGAAATATTGTTACAAGCTAGTTTAACTTTTAGAATTCTTCATATGAGTATTGATATATAATAATACTAATTATGAGATACGTACGACATTTATTAAAAAATTCCGATGATGATAATCTTATATTAATCTTTATTATCTTGTATGAGATTTAATCACTCAATTGTTACATTATATATATAAGATATTCATAACGTTACAGGTAATTATATACAGTAATTGTTTGGACTTTGTAAATATATGTTTGAATCAATATGCCTGTGAAGTGAGAATGATATATAGGAAGAGATAATTACCATGTTGTAATCTGGTGTTAATTAGCAAGAGTGCAGCTATTCAAAGACCACCATGACACATAAATTTCACACAAAGTTTAAAACTATCTTTATAAGGCTCAGGTGCTAGAATTTCAATGCGTTTTAGAGCACAGTATACATAACAAAATGGTCTTGTTATATAGATGTTACTATCACTCAGAGGATGGGGGTGGAGAGAGGAAGGAGGAAGCAGCTCATCATCCGCCTCAATTACAACAACCATTATCATCATCACGACCAATGCAATTACTCTCCTCATACCATAACCATCCATAGCTTCCTTCACTGCTATATCTCTTCAACTTTTTGTCTATATATATTGCATGCATGGTCCAAATTAACCTTTTACCATGTGGAAAAGCAAAGGTTAGTTTTTATTTTTTAAATATTCAAGATGGAAAGCAAGAAAAAGAAAAAGAATAACAAATTAAGGTTTGATTTAAATGAAAGGGTTGTTTTGAGGCGACCTTTGTCAAAAGCTAAAGAGAAGTGCTAGAGAGCAAAACAAATGAATCTAGAAAAATTTTCAAACTGTCATGACAGACCGTGAGTGACAAACAAAGGAGATAGAATTGCATTTTCTTAATTTAAAAATCCTTGCTACGTCAATTTTAAAATTTTTTTGGGTTTATTTGTTTGGGTCTCTAGCACTTTTCTTAAAAAATTGCAATTCTCTCTCCCTTGTCTGTCACTCACTGTCTACCACGTCAGTTTGAAAATTTTTCTGAATTTATTTGTTTGGTTCCCTAACACTTCTCAAAGCTAAATATTGATGGTCTTCAATGGGTAGCTCAATCGGCTGTGAACCACGCCTAATGAAGCGAAGGTCACTAGTTCGAATCCTCTCTCTCCCTTCCCTTGTGTAGACATGTCAAAAAAAAAAAACCAAATATTGTTGACTTTCGGTTGAAGTTATGACAATTATTATATCGAAGTTAATTATGTATATTAATGTGATAATAATTAAGGAAAGATGCCATTTGTATTCACAACATTTGGCAATTATAACGTGAGACTATTCATAAATAGGAGGAGAAATATTTTGTTCAGTCTAATAGTCACAACATATTTGGTAAATGCACTGGCTTGAAAAGGTAATAATAAAAAACATATTTTTTTTGGAAATAATAAAAAAAAAATATTGGTTACAATGAATTGTATCTAAATGCTTGCATATCGAATTAAGCTTAATGCATTTGATTAATTTGTTAGGAAGAGGAAAGGGCACCATATAATATTGGTTAAATTTATAAGAAATTCTGCAATATATTAATGCATGGCCCATATGCTACATGTATTTATTGTGGTTTAAATTAAGGGAAATTATATCAAAACACCTTGGGTAAGCACGCCAAATTTTTTTTGTCCATAAGTTTTTTTTTTCGACAATTTACTTCCTGGGTCAATCGAAATGCCAAGAAAATCCCTACCATCAATTTTTTTTTAACTATCGTTAGATTGGTTGAAGCGTACCGTTTTATCACGTCAACATTTAAATTTTTTTATTAATTTAATTTTTTTTAAAAAAAAAAAAGAAAAGAAGGGGGTGGCCAGAAGCCACCCCTAGCCACCCCCAAGGGCTACGAGTGGCCCGCAGCCACCTAGACCCAAGGGGTGGCCGCAAGCCACCCCTAGGGTTTAGGGGTGGCCTGCGGGCCACCCCTTCGGGTGGTTTGGGGTGGCCTGCGGGCCACGCCCAACCCCTGGGTATGGCCAGTTTTTATTTTTATTTTTTTTTAATTTTTAAATTAAATTAATAAAAAATTTAAATGCTGACATGGCAAAACGGTGCGTTTCAACCAATCTAACGGCAGTTAAATTGACGGTAGGGATTTTCTTGGCATTTCGATTGACCTAGTGAGTAAATTGTCCGGAAAAAAAAAAAAAAAAAAAGCTTGCTTACTTAAGGTGTTTTGATATAATTTCCCTTAAATTAAACACATTTACGGGTGTTGGGGAAATTTATTCCAAATAAGAAATTGTTTGTAGAATCCAAATTAGAATTGCTTTTTATTCCTTGATAGAAGGAATAATTAAGGAAATTGTTAATTGATGGTTCGTGACTTGACTTATAAATACGGATTATGATCCCCTACAATTTCAAATATTCTCAAATTATAGAATTTAGTTCGTTTCTAAGCATCAAAACGCTTGAAAATGTCACTTATAAAAGAGATGGCATGTTCTTATCAAGGTAGCTATGAAGAATTTCCCTCTTAAAGGGCATTTTCCTTACTTTTGTAGACTTATTTATTTATTTATTTTTTCAAAAACGAAAAGGCTTTTTGCTTAAAGCAATATTTTTACAACATAAACAACAAAAACATGATGAAAATATACTTAATTATCAACTGCAATATGCCACATTTTTAATAGATGCCATTTTCCAAGTACAATTTTCTTGAAATTCTTGGATCAAGATTCCTTACAATTCCGTGAGAGAAAAAGAAATTTATTAACAGAGTGACTGCATTGAAAATTTTAAAAACTTGGTATGGTACATTGTCAATTTTTAAACATTAGAGACAAAATTGAGAAAGAGGTGAAACATTGATGGGTAAAATGTATTGTCCCCATTTTTAAAATAACATTAATCTTCATAAAATTCAATCTTAATTTCACAATTTTTATTTTTCACTGCGCAAAATTGTTTTTGCACATAATCCCAACAGAATCGACGATTGAATGGGATGCTGGGCGTGATCATTTTACAAATTAATGAATGCCACTTTAATTTGTTGAAAATAATTATTTTCTTTACTTGTAAACCAAGCATCATTGTTGCATCACTATCGATCTGTGAAGTACTTTAATTTGTAGAACAAAGAAAAGTTCAATGTTTTTTTTTTTTTTTTTTTTGTGAGTGAAAAGTTTAATGTTTAATTCTCTTTTGTTTCTTCTCTTGCATATTTTAAGGAATCAACCGTGGAGTTGTCTTGAGGATTTTACATATTCTTAGAAATGTGTCACTATGGAAATAGTCATCTACTAGCAATTCTTCAATATATATATATATATATATAATAAAACGTGTGATTCTTAAAGAAAATTGCATCTCCACGAAGCCTGAAATTGCTTTAGGGCATTGTTACGGTCCACAACTCGGTAAATATATATTATAATTATTTATATGTTCACTGGGTTGTGGACCCGTAAGGGCATTCATTAATACAAATTAAGAACAATACACCTCGTTGGCTTTGGTTTATTCCAGTACACTAACAACATGTTTTTTTCTTTTTCCTTTTTTTTTTTTTTTTATTTGTTCTGAAATAGAAATTGATGAGAAAGAGCTGGAAATTTGTCCTGCAGGTGTTATAGCTGGGAGGCATCTATAGATCATAGATGGGCGTTCACTTTATTCACACCTGCCACATAAAAACATGTTGTCTAATTAGAATCTAATGGAGTAATTAAAAATGTTACATGTAGAATTCTTCATGTTAGTATTGATATATACATGCATACACCACCACCACCATCATCATCATCATTATCATGCACTTATTAGTTATTTAGTTCTAGTTTGAATCTATGTCCATGAAGTGAGAATGATAGAAAGAGATGATCATTACCTTGTTCCAAGTTGGTGTAGCTATTCATGAAATAATGCACGATTACATATAATGCGCACACATAGCATAACCGTATGTCCATAAATGTAGGGGTGTAAAGGCAGTTACGGTTAACGGTTAGTGGCAATAACCGCTAACCGTAACCGCCTTAGAGATTAGTAGATTTTACTAACCGCAACCGCTAACTGCCTAGCGGTTAGCGGTTAACCGCCTGTTAGCGGTTAGCGAAATAGATAACTGCCCGCTAACCGATTTTTTAAAATTTGGCTTTTTTTTTTGGCTTTTTGGGCTTATTTTTTGGGGCTCTTTTTAACCCTCATTTTTTTTTCTTGTATTTTTAATATCTTCTAAATCCTAAATTCCTAAAGTATCTAATAATGCTTTAATTAAATTGTAAACTTGTAGTTATAAGTAATATATTGTTTAATTCAATTGAATCAATTGTGATTATCATTGTACATGAATCATATGATTAACTTATAGACTTATGAGTTATGTCATATTATATATGTATTATTTATTATTATATAATCATATGATTTAATGATCAAGTCATCATGTGATATAATCATATCAATTATAGTGATAATATATAAATTACTAAAATTATAATGATAATACATTAATACTTAAATTGTGTTTATAAGTAACACATTGGTCATTGTTTAATCCAATGTCAATTACTTAATTTGATATTATACGAATCATATCATCATTGTACATTAATAATATGATTCACTTGAAGTCTTGAATAAAGTATTTGAATTGTCATTAAATCATATGATTAAGTATTGATATTATACATTTATATTATTCATATACATATGTAGACTTATATAGACTTATAACATATATAGACTTATAAGTTTATAACATACATTGAAAATCAGTCTCTAGATATTTAATTGTTGTATTAGTATGAATTGGTATACTTATGAGTTATGTCATATTATATATGTATAATTTGTTATTATATAATCAAATGATTTAATGATCAATCCCATGCGATATAATCATATAAATTATAGTGATAATATATTAATACTCAAATTGTGATTTAATTATTTTTTAAAAAAAAAATTGTGATTTAATAATCAAGTGATTATATGATATAATCATATAAATTATAGTGATAATATATTAATACTCAAATTGTGATTTAATTATTTTTTAAAAAAATGTGATTTAATGATCAAGTGATTATGTTATATGTATAAATATTTTTATAATTATAATTATAAAAATATATTATATAAAAAGGCGGTTAGCGGTTACGGTTAGTAGACCCAATAACCGCTAACCGCTAGGCGGTTATAGCGGTTAATGCGGTTAGGCGATTAAGCAGTTAGGCAGTTGGCGGTTATAGTGGTTAGCAGTTAGCGGACGGTTTTTAACCGCCCGCCTTTGCATCCCTACATAAATGCCACTTCCTCGTATAAGGTTGAGGTATTTTCGAGTACAGTTCAAATAACATATTGGTTTTGAATAGAAAGCATCACTCATGAGAGGGGAAGAGAGAGGCGGGGCAAGTGAAAATGATGAGTGAGCAGGGAGAGGAGGAGGATGGGCATGGAGAGACGATGATATAGGCATAAGTAACATCATCATCATCATCAATACAACTCTCCTCATACTCATACCATAACCATCCATAGCTTCCTTCACTCTCTTGAAGCTTTTGTCATTTGGATCTCTAACACAAAGCCATATATATATATATATATATATATATATATATATATATATATATATATATATATATATATTGCATGCATGGTCTTAAACCCTTTACCATATCCATGTGGGAAAACAAAGTTTTTTTATTTTTTATTTTTTTTTATTCGAGATGGAAAATAAGAAAAAGAAAAAGAAGAACAAAAGGTTTGATTTAAATGAATGGTAATTGCTTTGAGGTGACCTTTGCCAAAATGTAATTGGTGGCTATAAGCCTATAATCGTGAATTTCTAAAGTGTTAATTACCATGTTGAAGTTAATGTGTCTATTTGCTATATATGCTAATAAAGATGTCATTTGCTTTCCCATTGGTTGGTTAAATTTGATTCTTGTCATAATTAAATCAAAGAAATTGTACAATCCATTTGTCACAACATTACTAATGCACCTATTTCAAAGGGTATATGAAAATCCATTGGTTGGAAACGAGTTAAATCTAAAATCGTCATACAACATGTAATAGCGTGACATGAAGAAAACTTTCATATAATAATAAAACTTACATATAAGAGAATGAATGATTATCTTATACAAACGGGTACTAATTATAATTTACAAAAATATTTTTAAGAAGAATAATTTTTATTTCCAACACAAATCTTGTGCTAAGAGCGTGTAATTTTAATTTTTATTAAATAGTTTTGACAATTCTAATAATTTTTTTTTTTCACATTTTACATAATTTTTCATTCTAAGTAATCTTTATTCCTAAGATGATTCTTCGCCCTTCTATTGGTTGCATCATGAAGAACATGCCTTAGATATTATGAGTAAAATAAAGAAAGAAGTGAGCTATACTATTTTTTTTTTTTTTTTTTATATAAGCAAATAAGGGAAAAGGGAACATGGAATTACAAGGTGGGTGGCCAACCCAAACTACAGCCCAAACCAAACCTAATAGCAAAGCAGAAACAAGAATTGAAAACCAAGCAAGGTAACAAGAGGGAATGGGACAAAAAATGACCCGGCCCTATAAAAGTACCAATACAGCCACAAAGGGCTGCTAATAAAGGCAAAACAAAGAAATCCGAAGAAATCTTTGCAAGCAGAACAGAAACTGCGATGCAAAAGGCCAGAAATGGGACACCGACAGACGGCCACACCATAATAGAAAAAAATAAATACAAACAGAATAATACATAAAGCAGGAAAAAACTAAGACAAAACAGCAACATCAGAGACTGAAGCAGCCGACAACCGAGAGGAGGGGCGGAGGAAGACGCTGCACGGCGGAGCGTGGCGTTCACGCTCCCGCGAGTAAGACCAACTCTCGGGCGCGTGGGGACCACGTACCGTCTTGCAATGGCCGAACGATGACGTAGTCGACGCCGGCAGGAAGCGGAGGGACCAAGGATCACAAAGGAGGGGCGCGTCTGAGGAAGTGGCTTCCTGAAAATGCTAGATCTAATTTTAAAAAAAAAAATTAGATCCAAAATCTTTACAAAGGAAGCAGATCCGGGGCCGAGGACAACGGTTGGAGGCTAAAACCGAGCGGCTGAATGGGCTGATGGGTAAGTCCTCCAAAGAGGCGGATATAGCCTCCAAAGAGGTGCAAAAAGTATCTGAAATAGACCGGGGAGAAAAAAGGAAAAAGGAAGGGAAGGAGGGAACCGTAGTTCCCTCCCCCATGGGCTACCGGAAAGGAAAGTTTTTTTTTTCAGTAAGATGAGAGAGGGGAGAGCTCCGGAAAAATTATGGACCTAGCTATACTATTTATTACCGAACGCTTCGGCTTCTATGGGACAGGCTGAATATGAGGGATCCTTTTCAAAGATAAGGGTGCTGATTCTAAAGGCTCTTTATTAGGAAGAATTTCATATAACATAGAATAGCCTTATAAAGTATAAAGGGCCTTTCTAAGTTTTTATTGATACATCTTATTAATAAAAACGTATTAGTTGTCAGATCTAGCACAGAAGTTGAATACAAAGCTCTGGCTAGTGTAGTGGTTGAGATTACTTGGTTGATTGAAGTCCCTTCTTTCTGAGCTTTAGATTCATGCATGTGCGAAAACCCCATCTTCTTTAGTGTGACAACATTAGAGCATGCCACGTATGTCTCTTCAAATTCTATTTTTCAAGCACGCACCAAACACGTGGAAATTGATTTTCACTTTGTGCATGACATGGTTGCAACAAATCTCTTGATATTCATTTTTCGTCTAGTCGTGATCAGTTAGCCGATAACTCACAACACAACCCAAAAAAAAAAAAAACGAATTTAGTGACGTTCTGTAGAGTGTGTTGGTTCAACAGTAAACTGACACCTTTAAGGTGTCAGTTTACTATTCAACCGACACTATTTTTAAATTGGTGTTGGTTCAACAATAAACTGTCACTACTAAAGGTGTCGGTTTACTGTTCAATCAACACCCCTAAAAAGTGTGTCGGTTGAACAGTAACAACTGCTACTCTTGAATGTGTCGGTTTACTATTCAATTGACACCCCCTCTTAAAGGGGTGTCAGTTGAACAGTAACAACTAACACCCTCCTTTTTAATTTGGTTATTTTCTGGGTTTAAAAGTTGAACTCATTGTCATCCCATTTCACGTTTCTTCCCCCCCCCCCCCCTTTTTTTTTCCTGCATTTTTCATCCCCTTTCCTTTCTCTAACTGGATCTACCCCTAAAAAGCCTCTTTCCTCATCCCAGTTTGCTCTACTTCGATCCAAGCTCATTGTTCTTCTATTACTGTGTTAGAGTTTGAGGGGGTATGTTAAGGATATAATCCATATATTCTCTCAGTCAAATGAGGATAAAACGATCAATAATTAAGCTGGCAATAAGGATAAATAGTATATGTTATCTATTGCCAAATCTATTGTACATTTTAATTATTCAATTACATGTACATTGCTATCTGATGTAAACCAAAGGTTCTATAAATACAAAGCCTCAGCCTAAATTATGAGAATATATAGTTTAAACCATTTTCAGTATATTGTAGTTTTCTATAAGTTTTAAACCAATGTTCAAATTCTCTTTTGTTTCTTCTCTTGCATATTTTAAGGAATTAACCGTTAATATAAGTTGTCTTGGGGGTTTTAAAATTGAGCTTAATCTCAATCTTACATATTTTTGGAAATGTATCATCATCTACATACAAGCAATTCTTAAAGAAAATTGCATCTCCATGAAGCATAAAATTTATTTATGTAGTATTAGCTAGGGCATTCATTAATAAAACAAAAGTACAGTACACCTCGTTGGCTTTGGCTTATTCCAGCATAATTAACAACATGTTGTTTTGCTTCAATAAAACTATATATAATAGAAACTTATGAGAAATAGCTAGAAATTTGTCTTGCATGGGCGCTCACTTTATTCACGTACACCTGCTACATAAAAACATCTTGTCTTTAATTAGAATCTCATGGGGTAATTGGAAATGTTAGAAATTTAACATTTAGAATTCTTTATATGAATATTGATCATATATAATATTTGAGATACTATTTATTCAAAATCTAGCAAATTCTAATGATGATAATATTATATTAAGAGTAAATAGTATATTAAGAGTAAATCTACACATTAGACTTTGGTCTTTAGCCAGTTGCTTGCATAGACTAATGCTAAATGTTATTCTTGTATCTCTTTTGTATTATTTCAAAATTGATGTGGTTAAATCGAATGATAATTTTAAAGTCACATTAATTTTGGAGGAACACAAAAAGGACATGAAAATGACATTTAGCATTAATCGCTTTTGCATATAAGACGTTAAAAATAACAACTTCAACACTAGAGTCTACAAAGTGCTGGTTGATAAATTTTTATAGTTCCACCCATATATGAAGAGTAGGTAAGTAGAGTACTTGTACAAACTATATATATTTAGATTTGTTGTACATGTACTTGTGAGGTTTGTGTCCCACATTGAGAAAATATAAAGAAAAATAGTACTTAATATATTTAAGTGGATCTAAGCCCATTATCTTAAGCTTTTGGGTTAGAAGTGGTGTCATAATATGTATATTAATTTACTCTTGTTTGACTCCATTGTGTTTCTCTTCCCAACAATTGGTATCAGAGCTCATGATTAACTTTCACTCACATTGAGAAAATATAAAAAGTTTTTTGCTAAAAGTTGTGTCATAATATATATACTAATTTACTCTTGCTTTACTTGCTTGCTGTTTCTCTCCCCAACTAGATCAAAACTCATTCTTTTCCATAAGCTTTAGATTAAAAGATCCATATATATATATATATATATATATATATATATATATATATGTTTCCAAAAGAAAAAAGAATGATAAAATAGTTTATGAAAATCCAGACTATAAAATCAGTTTTCACATGGGATGAGCTAATTTTGAAGTAAAAGAGGCACAAAATTATGGTAGTATCTCCATTGTCCCCTACACGAGTCAGTACAAACATATTAACATGTAGAACAAACATATTATCTCAAAACCCAAGGGAATATAGCTCAAACCTTTAGGATAAATGTTAATTTAACATGGTATCAGAGTCAAAGGTCCTGATCTCAAATCTTGTCTGTCATTCACTTGCCATTTTAATTAAATATGTCACGAGATTTCACTTATTAAGGAGGATCGTTTAAGCCCACACTTGAAAGGCAGTGTTAAAATATTAGTTAAACTATTAAATCGATCACTTTCAATCATCTTCACATTTTAGAATAAGCACTGATTTAACATGGTATTAGAGCAGAAAGTTGTGAGTTTGAACCTTGTCTCCGTCATTCACATATAATATTCCTGGATAATTGGTGATTTAACATTTAGTTTCTTCTGTAAAAACTACATGTAATAGTTTAAATCTATGTTGGTGAAGTGAGAATGATAGAAAGAGAGAATTACCTTGTTCTAAGTTGGAGTTTACCAAGAGTGCAGCTATTCATGATTACATTTAAGATGCATACATTCTTTTAAAGCTTTTTTTTTTTTTTTGTTGACATGTCCGCACAAAGAGGGGGAGAGGGGGATTCGAACTAGTGACCTCCACTTCATTAAGTATGGTCTCAGCTGATTGAACTACCTCTTGGGGACCTTTTAAAGCTTTTCCATAAAGGCTAGTTCCTCGAAATCTCATGTATTTCATTGCACAGATTGCATAACATATTGGTTTTATTGAGTTATAGAAAGCATCACTCTAAGGGGAAGAGAGAGGGGCGGCAAGGGGAAATGTCGAGCGAGGAGGGAGAGAAGGAGGATGGGGATGGAGAGAGGATGATATAGGCATGATTAACATCATCATCATCACCAATACAATTCTCCTCATACTCATACCATAACCATCCATAGCTTCATACTCATACCATAACCATCCATAGCTTCTTTAATTCTCTTGAAGTTTTTGTCATTTGGATGTCGAATACAAAGCCACACACACACACACACACACACATATATATATATATATATATATATATATAAAGAAGCTATGGATGGTTATGGTATGAGTATGAGGAGTATATGGTATATATATATATATATTGCATGGTCTAAACCCTTTACCATGCATGCATGGGATAACAAAGTTTAGTTTAAACACTATTTTTTTATTGGGGATGAAAAATAAGAAAAAGAAAAAGAACAAAAGGTAGTTTGATTTAAATGAAAGGCTGTTTTGGGGTGACTTTTGGTTGAAGTTATAGCATGTCTCATGAATTTGTAAATTATCTAAAGTGTTACTATGTTGAAGTCGGGGACGGAACTACCCTTGCCTTTCGGGGAACAGAAGTTTGTCCTAAATTTTCTAAAAATTCCTAAAAAATTTTAAAGTTTTCTTAAATTTTATGTTTTTTTTTTTTTTTTTTTTTTTGGAGTTTAACCCTCAAAATTAATTTTTTATCCTTAAATATCTTCATTTTCTTAGTTGTCTCCCCTCATCTCAAATCCTAGTAATAAACAAACGAGGTCATCATCATTCAAAACAGTTGGTAATAATGTGAAACTAGTTATAAATAGGATAAATATATTGTATATTTCCATTGAGTAATGATATAAGGAGAGTCCTCCTAGAGTCATTCTAAATAAGATGTGGCATTTAAAATCACCAATAGATCAAAATTCAATAATGATCGATCATCTTAAAATTTAATAGTGACCCCAAGCTAAAGGCTAAAGAGAATGTTTACTTTCTCTACAAATATTTATCTTCTATATATGTGTGTGTGTGCGCGCGTGCGTGTGTGTCTGTAATGTAAAAGACACAATTACGAGAATTTCTCAAAAATACTTTGCGGGGTTTATCGTTCTTCAAGTCTAATGGCTTGTTTTATCTTTTGGTCAAGTCTTCCGCTACATCAATATCACATACTCACACATAACATTTCATAAACATTTCATGACTTTTCATGTCATTCCATTGTATAAATTCCATAACATTTCATATCATATACAAGCATGTGCCTTTTCATCGAGTACTATAATAAAATCATGAGACAATTCATATACCTCATCAAATTACCACCCAAAGCCTAAAAAACCTTCTATTAATCACACAAAAAAAAAAAAAATGATGAAGCCCCTTGGATCTTGAAAACAACTCTGGCAATGCAATCTTCATCGTATCTTGAAAAGAATGCTCAATTTCTGAACCAACTCCTCCCGCTCGTCTTTGGACAGATCATCCTGCATATTTTGAAGTAACAGTAAACAACAATTGCAACAAAATCCATAGTAAAGAAAATTGTGGGCGAGAATCAATTAACCACTCACCCCATAATTAGCTTCAAGTGCATCAATGGACCTCCATGAGATGTGGCTCACTAATTCATCCTCAACATCAAAATGTCTACCAAACATCTTTTGCTGCTCCTCAGAGTTGGAGCCAACTATCTGTAAAAACACAAATATCAGCCAACCTCCACCAGACTGTAATCGTTGCATTACAAATTCTAAAGCATCAAATTTGACATTACAAATCATGCTCAGACAACCAGAGGGTATTCAAAGCATCAGTGATTCAAACAAACACATACCTTAATTGCAACCTTATGCCCTTTCTTTGCACTATCCACAGGTTTATGGTTATTTTCAATCGAAGAAATTCGTCCAATATCAATATGAAAGTGAAATCCTTTTGATGAATACAAATTGGAGTCCCAACCTGTGCAGAAAACAGATTGCATCAGATATGTACAAAAATATAAACCAAATACTTTATATATATATATATATATATATATATATATAATGTATTCAAAAAGTGCAAAGGGACGCAACTACTTGATAAACATTATAGTGTCCCTTAAACAAGAGAAAACAAGCCAGACGGGCTGAAAATAATTACCTTAGCAATTCCATAGACGACATCAACCCCCAATACAATTGGATCTTTCTTATTGAAAATGCAGTTTGGTAAAATCTTAAGAACACATGGAAAGACTGCATCTTCAGTAGCTTCCTTCTTCTTTTCCTCTTTGGGATTATCAATATAGGCTTTAAATTGATCGCATACATGATATATGACATCAGCAGTAAAAATCTTCACACCCAATTCATCTGCAAGTTCCTGGGCCTCTGGTGTAACTTTGACATCAAATGCCAAGATGGTAGCATATGCTTTTGTCTTTTCAAGCATTACACTGGCCTTCGTGACATCCTTTTTATGCACAGGGCCTATGCATATATATGCCACTAACAGGAATGTTTACTGCTGGAGACTTCAAAAACTCCAGCAATGCTTCCAATGATCCTATGGTCGATGCTTGTACGTAAACTCCTTTACCACTTTTATCAATCCTGCTAATGACTGCCTTCATATCTTCCATAGCTGCATGCTTAACATCCTCTATATCATCGTCAGGCCTTACAACGTAAAGATCAGTGCTAGCAATAGTATGCTCAAGGCCCTGCGTTAAAACGAACCAGCAATCCGCGCTTTAATTGTGCAAGTGCATTACTGAAACACTCAACAAATAAGCTGAAATTAGGTTGGATTGACCTTGATTTCAACCAAGTGCAAAAAATACCTGTGCTGTGATCTTGATACCCATTGCAGCCTTGATTTCCTTATGGTGCAGATAAGTTCCCTGCAATCAGACCACCACTGAATCATCATCATCCAAAGCATTGCATAACTTTTGGCTATGCAAAATTAACTTCTGAAGCCAACGTGCTTCAAACAACTGAATAGACTACTAAATGGACATAGTCCCAGTTAAGATCAGTGATACAATCATAAAAATAAAAAATAAAAATTATATATATATATTAACTTGTGGACTTCCATGAGTCCTCCGATTCTGATAGTATGGCATGGCCATTCTAAGGTGGGATTACTGAACTTCCTTGTAATTTTTTCTCTCATTGTTTACATTTTCCTCACCCCTCATTTGCCCATGGACTTTTGTCCTCCAATGTCACTCTAGGATTTTTAGAGGCCCAAAAAATTTTTCCCATTCATCACCATGAGGCATGCAACTTAAGATCCCAACTATACAATGGAGCACTATTGCAGATTACCTTCAAGACCTTGGCCTTCCGTGATATTAACAATAATTCCAGTTGCATTTTATTAACTTTAAATTGTTTTATTTAAAAGAGAACAACTAATCCCCTTAGACAGTATGAAACTCAAAAGAAAGAATCATGTTAAAATCTCTTTTGTATGTTTTAGATCATTTTTCATATTGAGGTCAACTAGCTCTTCTTCACAAGTTAGATTGCTAGCAATATACTGGAGTTCTATTTTACCAACCCAAGAGCTACAAAAACTATGTAAATATGTGAAAAGAGACCATACCTTAACTCAGAGTTCCTTCATTGGATGGGGTGTCAATAAAGCTCGAATCGAGGTGACAATAAGCCCCTACAAAGCAAGAATCATTTGTAAGAAATTGAAAGCTAGCATGAGATCATGTGGAAACATGTTTTAGATGCTTGCCTACATGCCACAAACAATTATTTGATCTCCTTCAAGAAGCACACCATTGACTAACACAACATCAACAGTTGTCCCATGACCTTCAACAGCCTTGACCTCCAACACAGTACACTGGTGCCAAATTTAACCACAATTATATTTCCATGCTACTACCTTAAAGCACTAAAACCAAATGAAAATCATTTGAGAAGATCACTGCACACCTGCATCTCACTGCTGCATGTAAGTTTCTCAACCACAGTTTTCTGAGTCCATTGAACTAATAATAACAACAAATCTGGTATGCCTTCGCCACTGTATCAGGAAATTAGCATAAGAAATTTTGCAGCTGAAGATCCTAAAAGAATAAAAGTCCACAAGTTGTACCTAATAGCACTTGTAGGCACAATGCTGAAAGTTTCCCCCATTTCCTTATTTTTATAGTACAATTCAGTATTTAATCCCTGCTCCTTGAACTGGCTGATAATCTGACAACCAACAAAAAGAAACCTAATAATGAGTAATGAGCCAAACTGACAAGAATGAAGCAATGAGAAAAAGGCAGAATTTATAAAACCTGAGTGAGCCTCATATTGAACTCATTGCGTACATCCTTAGATTAATTGCTGCTTCATGGCCTTCACAATTGGCATATTGCGACATGTTTTCCAGCCATAGAGCCTGTCCACCTGCAGAAATCAAAAACAAAAACAAAAAATTAAACATCAATAATAATAAGAAGGGGGAATACCAACACCAAAAGCAAATTAGATAATAAAACCTCAACCTTATTCAATGCAACAATGAATTCTGTATTCCTCATTTTTAAAAGATTAAGTGATTCTATTGTTTGTGGCTCCAAACCATGCATAATATCTACAACCAAGATTGCAATATCACATAAACCCGAACCCCGTGATCTTAAATTAGTGAATGATTCGTGCCCAGGAGTGTCAATAACCAATAGCCCGGGGACCTTCAATTTAGCATCAGCTTTGAGTTCCTTGCTTCTCTCACGTATGTCCTCAGCAGGAAAATATGTTGCACCAATTTGTTGAGTGATGCCTCCAGCTTCACCTTCTTGAACATTAGTACCTCGTATACAATATAACAACTTTGTCTTACTAGTGTCCACGTGGCCCAAGATGCAGCAAATCGGGGAACGAAGGCTATTTTCACTCTGATTGGAGGTAGCCTCCGAAATCGGTTCTTCTTTTTTCAAGTCAGCATCTTTTCTCTTATAATTCTCAAGATTCTAGGATGGAATGGTTTTCTTAGCAGCCTTTGTCTCTTCATCAGCAAATACGCTTTTAATCGAAAGATTAACGGCTAAATCATCCCAGCACTTTGCATCCCATTCATCCTCTTCGGCAGCCTCAGCTTTTACATTGATTGATTCCTCATCAACCATCTCTTGCGGTTCTTCCTCTCCTTCTACATTCTCCACCGCCTTATAAGGGGCAGCGCCGTTTGGTTGTCGGTGAGTTTGTTTTTGCTTGTACAGTACCGGTCGTTTAGTTTGTGCAACGGTGGCCGGAGAAGGAAGAGGAACCCCAACCCCTGCATTAGCGAGTATTTGGTTTCTCATAAATTCCAACCGCCGAGCCTCTTCCCTCTGTTTTGTTGTCAAAATCTTGCCCTCCGATTTCTTCCACTGCAAAGTCTCTTTTTCCCTTTCCTTCTTCCTGCGCTTATCTTCCTCAATCTCTTCCCGCCTAATCTGCTCCTCTTCCTCCTTCCTCAACCTCTCCTCCTCTTCCCTTTTCCTTCTCTCTTCCGCTTCTTTTCGCCGAGCAAGTGCCTCTTGCATCTCCCTAACCCGTTTGGGGACTTTCTTATCCACCCCTTTACTCTGCTCTTCCTTCTTTTTTTAACTCCGTTAGCTTCTCCTCCTTTCCTGCGTCACCACCCTTGTTCTCCGGATGGCTCTTCATGGCCGCTTTTCTCACGATCTAGAACACCGTAAGTTTGAGAAGTTTGTTCTTCCTGCCTGCTCTTTCTTTTTCTCTTGCAGTAGGTCTTCTTTCTTGTGTCTCAAGGTAAGCCCACGGTCGTGGAAACAATGAGAAAAGAGGGCGGGAATTTTATCTCCCATTGAATTCCCACGTGATTTTTTTTTACCTACTCAAATTATGTTTTGGTAATCGCATATTTGCTTTCCTTTTTTTTATTTCAAGGAAACTTCACTTTAGACCCCGACCCTGATTTAACGTGCGTCAAGCCCTTTCTAACTTTAAAACATCTCAAATTGAACCCTTAAACTTTCAATTGCAGTCAATTTGAACTTTTCCGTTAGATTTTAAACGTTAAAAGTAAGACAATGACATTTATACCCGACTTTTTTATAAAATTTTAAATTTACCCTTAATTTCAAATTTTTTTTTTTAAAAAAAAAAACACTAGGTGTCTCATGGTTGGGCCACCTTGTGACCCTTTTTTCATTTTTTTTAATAAAAAGAAAATTGAAGGGTAATTTTGTCTTTTTAAGGGTTTTAACGGCAAAAATTAACAGATAGGTTCAAATTGATTGCAATTGAAAGTCCAAGGGTTCAAATTGAGAGATTTTAAAGTTTGGAGAATATTTCAAAATGCGTTGTAATTCAAGGGTCTGAAATAAAGTTTCTCCTTTATTTTATAATAAATTTTTTTTTTCCTCAAAAGTGAAATCCATCAAAAAAAACTTGCCAAGAAAAAGTTACGATGCTCCTCTTCCTCATCTTTTCTTTTAATTAACATTTTTTTTAATTTCAAAATAATGATGTTTAATTTCATCCTATTATGTTGTATGTTATGTATAATTGCTAACTGGATTGTTTTGACAACTTTTGGACCAAGATTTAGGAGCTCTGAAGACATTGAATTTCGATGCGCTAGAGGCTTTTAAGACATTTCTTGTAATGTCTTTTTTTTCTTTTCTTTTTTTAGTGTCGATCACATTCTGCAATCACTGGCATAAAATACACGAGCAAGTGAAATATCATAATGAATATCTTAAAGAACCAGTATAGTGGGCTGCACTTCCAGTATAAATCACACGAGTAAACAAAACATTGTCCCATTACATTCATCCAGCAATATACACAACTGATGAAGAACAATATACACAAAATGCACACAGAAACGAAAATAATGAGAAAATGGAAAACCAAAAATGGATTCAGAAGACTATGAAACGCCTTGGAAGGACAGTCTGTCTCGAAGAGTATCAAAAATTGAAGAAGCTGCTGCATTTTGTGCAAAGGTCAATTTCAATCTACCAAGCAATTCACCATCTTTTGCCTGAGAAGCAGCATCAGCAGCTTCCTTGGCCATGCCAATCCGAGCATAAGACTGTTCAAAATTAAAGAATAGTTTAAGATGCTGTATGTATTGAACATATACAATTCAATGATATTAATAATTAGAACCCTCATGCATAGGGGTGGAAGTAGGATAATTCGGTTACAAAAATGGGGTTTTCGCATTTCGCACCGCCATTGTCAGTAAAGTCGAAATTTTCACCGACTTCTTTTGCCGACTTTTTGTTCTGTTACTGAATGACGGTCGGTAATGTCGGTTCAGTAATATCGATCATTAATGTCGGTAAGCAAAGAAATGAAAAATTGGTCTGCAAAGTCGGTCAGTGTCGGTGGGTAAAGTCGGTTCGATTAGAAAATGTTATTCCGCCTACCGAACCAAGTTTGTCGAAAATAGAAAAAGTCTACTGCCTACCGGCCATCAGTTAAGCAGTGTCGGTAGGTGTCGGTCAGTTCTCAATAAGCAGTTAATTTGCCCACCCTAAGTCATGCAAGCAGATTGCAGATTGCAGATTGCAGCCACGGAGGAGTGAGCAATAATCACTTTTGCACAGGTGATCTCTACATTAGTGAACTCTTGATGCTTACAAGAAATCTATTTGATAATAGCAAATGTGGCTGGCAGAGTAAACAATAAATGAAAATGAGGGGAATCTTAAACTACCATCCAACTAATAAGACTCTGAAGTTACTTTCTGTACCAGTCTTTACTGGGAGCATGTAGTATGGAATCTGGGCAAGCAGCAGAATCTGAAGTGCATATAATATCTTAGACAAAATATGTTGAACAGGTTTAATTACCTCAGCTCTTTCTCGAGGATCTGCGACCTTTGGGATATATTTTAGAGCTTCCCCTTTTTCATCTGCCTCAATGCATGCCTCCACAAATGGCCTGTAACCTAATTGAAGTGAAATGAAATATAGGTAAATAACTAGTGAAGTTTGTCATGAATGAACAGGGATAAAATGTCTCACATTAACCTTTTTGCGTATTTCAGTGGCAAAAGCAAATATCCCCTTGAAAAACTTTTGGGCAAATTGTGGTATATAAAACATTATTTGGCAATCCCTTCCACAATATAGCTTCAGGGCAAATGAAAAGGGATTTAAAGAATCTTACAAGATATGTTTCTCACAATTAGATTTCTACGAAAATTTTACTTATCAAAAAAAAAAAATGTTTCTCACAATTAGAAGCAGAAAATGTACTATGCATATTGAGTAACAAGTATTATTTGGCGTTGATAACAATCTGGATCCATTAGAATTTATACAAAAAAAAACAATATGTGGGTATATTAGGTCCTATACCATTAAAATTTACTCAAGAAGTTGGATATTGCATAATTTCTTGTTACCATAAAAGCGATATTTAATAATAAAAATGATTTGGGAATTTGTAAGATGCTAGATTTAGTTATTTGATATTCATTTGTTTTTCTATACTTTTTGTAAGGGTAAGACTTTGTTGAGTTGGGTTGAATTGTCAGATACTAGTATTCAAATACTACATGTGACACCCTAGAAAGTTAGTTCCACAATGGGAAGATAGATTGTCCACATTGAGTAGATGGATTATAAAAGTGCGCATGAATGGTAAATCTCACATTACTTTCTTCCTAGATGAGACTGGGCTTTAATTACCATTATATTCAAAATTTGATCAGTTTATTGGTAAAAAATATTCGTTGAACCTATAGAAAATTGGAACAACTTACCATTGGAGGCAGTACTTGATAAGGGTTAACGCCTAAACTAAAATACTTCCACCTAATTCACATATGATATAAGAAATCTATAATTCAGGCATTTGATTCAATATAATGGCAGCAAGATTACAAAGGTATTTGCTTCCTTACCTACTTTCTAAAATTCAACTAGAGTTGGAAATCTTACCAATTGGTGGTCTCTTTTCCTTCGAAAACTTTTCCAGGGCATCCCAATCTCTGATTGTAGCCAAAGCAAAAATCTTAAGCCAATACCATCTCTTCTCAGATACCTAAGACAAGTTAACAACAATAATCAAAACTCAAATTGCATCTAATCGAACAAATAGGCGGTCCATGAACAATTATAAAAGCTGCAATTGCTCAACCTCGCCTCACGCAATGGATGTGTTTCTGTACTTCTATGTTTGTTTTCTCTACAAAAATCATGGAATGAGGGACAAGTTAACTCCTTTTTTACCCTAGGAGGCATTAGAGGAACTACAGACCTTGAATTCTGTTTTCACTTTCACTGCCGCTCGATGATTTCCCAATACAATACATGTCCGGATTGTATCACTGATGCTTGAATCAACAAAAATGGCCTGCTTTGTAGTCACCTCCAACTCATGTTGCATTCTGTAGCAATAGAAAGTAATCAGAACTAAGAATAATTTCATTGTGATATACCTTCTACATCTTGTATTAATCTTTATCTCATACATCAAGTAGAGGTGTGAATAGCCAAGTCTAAACCTGAATCATGATTACTTGCATACATTAAGTTACAATATAACATTGTAAAACAATTATGACATGCTGTATCTTGATGCCTGATACAAAAAGGCACACATTCACTAGCACCATCATTTTATAGATCTGGGCATGCAAATAACCTAAATTCTCATTCCTCACCTTAACAATTTTGCATGCTCTTCAGCGGCCTTCGACTCAAAGGAATGTTCCTTTGTTTCGGAGAAAAGACTTTGGGCCTTCTCAATAAGTTTTATGCGTGGACCATGGAGTGGAGATCCTTTGCTTGCCATGGGATTCTTTCCTAGTTCCCATGATTCTTTCCATAAAAGAAAAGCCACCTCCTACAAAATCAGAACAAATAATTAAAAAATATTGTTCCAAACAACCAGAGATTATCAACAGAAAATTCATTAGGTATCCAGCCAAACACAATAAAACTAAGAAATTAACGGAAGGCTGGAGGCACAAAGGAAACATTGATCCTAAGTAAATATTAAAGTATGGCAATTGATTAGATACATTACACTTATATCTCAATCTACATTTTATTTGATGGGCAATGAAAAATTTTGTTGAAGAAAATAAAATTATCAGGAAAACAGGGGTGTATGACAATGGAGGCTACCAAGAGCATTCGTCACTCCTTTTTTTTTTTTAAGTCCTGATTGGTACATTTGTCCCATTGTACCTATTAGTATATTTTAAGATTTTATAATGGGAAGATTAACAACACCCAAACATTTCTGACACCAAACAACCTCTACTGTAATCAGAAAACATAACATGTGATACCTATGGATCTCTACAGGACCTTTCAAATACATAAATACATGTGTGTGTATAAATTGTATCAAGTATATAAATCAAATATAAATCACCAATCTCGAAGAATTTAAACATACCTGGAGTTGTCCAGTTGAAAGGAAGAAATCCTTTAGGAATTCATGCTTATGACACCTGAAACAGTAAATATAGTGAGCAATCATCCACAACACACAGACAACCGCACACAAAACTTGATCCTTGAAAGCAATCATGCTTATGAAGTACATGGGCCTGCCATTGCAGGGTTTCCTCCTTTCCGATTAAGTAATAAGATTTACTTACTTATAGAACAAAATCCCCAGGATATGAACCTTCATTCACAAGTATTTCCAAGTACTGGTTTCATTAAATCATGTGCATTACTGGATATGTTTGTAAAGATACATGCTGCAGTTGGATTCTAGGCAATCTTAATGCCATATGTGCCAAGAGCCTCTAATGACTACGATTTCTTCACGCTCATTTGCAAACTATAGTACATAGAAAAAACTACTTACTTTGGAAGAATGGAAATATAAAACTAAATCAGGCCAGTGTACACCTACCGTGCATAAGTTATAAACAAATCCCGAGCTAGGGGTCGGGCCTGTATCGTTCCAAAAAACTCCAATGGTTGCCTCTACATCAAAAGAAGAGCATACACATGACATCTAGTGATCTGACTGCAACTAAAAATTTTTGTTTGAGTTTGGGGAAGTATTACCTTTTGCCAGATATGAAACAAAACAAGATAAACAAGGTCAGTATCACCACTCTCAGTTGCCTTCGTCAAAGCTGTATCTTCCTCTCCTATGCTTAAAAGAAGAGGGACCTGAAGTGTAGAATCATAATGAGTATATTATATAATTCCAAAAAATGCTGGGATAAAATGCCCCAGCATTTGTTTTTCTTGAGAGGGAAGGGAGCTGGTTCAAAACATAGCACAGTTAATGAATTACAAAAGAGAAAATGCTATAAATAAAATAAAATAAAATAAAATAAAATAAATGACCTTTCCCCATGAATGCTTTCCATTCCAAAAGTAAAAATACAAACCTGTTTAGAGGAACGTGGTTCATGTTCAACAAGCATAGCAGCTAATCTCCGGCGTCCATTCTTATCAGCATGAGCAGCAACTGCAGCATAGGATATTCCTTTGCACAATTTCAGCTGAAACTCAAAAGAGCATGATATAAGATGTGTTTGCATGAAATGAAATTAGCAGATATCACTTAGAGTTTTGAAGTAACCTAGACAACCTTATCCAGTAAGATTTCAAGGAGAGTGGCATCAGGTATTGCTGATGAAGCAGTTATCTTTGAACATGCCCAGTGCATTATCACCACCTCCTGTAATGAAGCAAATCAAGAAAAAATTATTTTACCATTCCACCAGACAAATTAAGGCCTGATAGGTAGATAGGACATGCATAGTTGGGGAAGCCCAATATGAATGCAAAGCTGCCATAATTACAAATCATAATTCCATATATTGACTTACTTGATTCATTCCAAGGTACTCAGCTATCCGAAGAGCAAGAAGGTGTTGGTGCGCATTAATCAAACGACCAATCAGAACAGATGGTGTAAGCAACTGGGGCAACAATCTTATTCAGTGTAATTTCAAGAAAATAGCAACCAAGTTCAATATAGAAATTGTAAACGAAAATCAGTAAGCTCTGAAAAACCTTATATTGCTGAATGCTAAGAGGGATGCCAATCTCAGGGCTGCACACAGCATTTAAGACTCGCAAAGTTCTACACATCTCTTGAATACGATCACGTTGAAAATTGCTGCCAAAGCCAACTGGATATCATTACCGAGAGCAAAAATCAGAAAATATGTTTGTTCTTTTAAGAATTTGGATTTAAAAACCATGCAGTTAAAAGACCGCGCAGGAATTATTTCACATGAAGTTGCAATAATATACACGAAAAGGCTTATGAACCACAAACTCACAAAAAGCCTTAGATCGCAAACACTTGGGGAAACAAGTAAGGAAAATATGAAAAAAATCTATGTGTTCCAATGGATTTTGCCCGCAGGAGAATCAAATTGGGTTAGTACTCTTTTCTTCGCAACCCGTCCAAAATTTGGACAATCGCCACAATTTGAGGGCCAAGAACTACAGAAAAAATAAATAAATAAATGAAATTCTACTTCAATATAAGGCTGTGAAGATTCTTCAGGTCAAAGACTAAAATAGGAATTTAACCAAGGTTGTGGTTTTATCGGTCAACAAAAGCTCCACAAGTCTAAGAGCTTACTTAGATACACACACAATCACATATATTATGTCATGAATCAGTGAAAGCGCTAGCCACATTTAAGCTATCACTCTAAAAAGACTAGTAAAGTTTATTAAATACAGTCTCACCTAATAAGGAACCAATGTGAGACTTAGCGGTTAGCACTCACGATCACCTTTTATAATCCACCTATTCAATATATATGAGCTATTCACCTTCTCAATGTGAGACTAACTTTTTGAAGTGTCACAATATCCAACACTCAAATCCTTGACGTCATCAAGGCTCACATCATGTAGTGCCTCAGCGTTACATGGTGTTACTAGGTTGATCTGAAACCATTTGTCAGGGAAAGCACTACACACATTTGTGTTATCACTTCGAAAAGACTAATCAAGTTATAATTGAAACTCCTTACAATCAGTTATAAAGCCTAATCTCACCTAATAAGAACCAATGTAGGACTTGATACCTATGATCAATTGCATACCCACTCAATATGAGCAATTCATCTTCCCAATGTGGAACTAACCTTTTGGGGTGTCACAAGAATCCACATAAACCAGTTGAGACAGAATTCTCTACAAAACATAGTTTTATATATCCCAGCCTTCATCTACTCCCTTTTTGGCTTCCTTTTATACCAAATTTTCTTGCACTCCAATTGTACAGCAAAGTTGGTTCACTGAAATTGTTTGTTTCATCGTATATTGACCAAGATGCCAAATGGTAGCGAGAGAAGGATCTTCCTTTAAACTTGAACGTAAAGTTTGTAGTTAAGAACGGCTATAGGTAGACCTGGGACAGGAACGCCCAACCCAACTGTGACACAGACTCACAGTTAGAAATGGCATGCCTGAACCTTCACCAAGCTTCATTTTAGTTTAGCTATATCCCAACTCCACCCCAAACAAATATATCACAATCCAGCCTCATTTGAGTGCGGGTTTCCTTATAACTTAAGCTGAAATGTATATATTTTCGATGGCCAAATGCATAGAAATGAGCATGTTAGTCAATTGATGAGGCCAAATGCTAACAACATCCAATGATGTTTTTCATTTATCATAACTTTTTTGATAATGCTACCGAATCAGCAAGTCCAACACACCTGCAAAAGGCTTGCCCATAGCTTGCAGCTCTCAGTAGTGTTCTTTGACGTGAAACATCAAATTCATGACCAGCAGCATCAACGCATGCTTCAACAGCCTCTGGCAAGGAGGATCTTATCAATCGCAAATTCTCATCTGCCTGGCAAACAATAATTTTTATAAGAAACTCCAAAATATCATGAAAAGGAAAAAAGAAAAGTAAACATAACACATGTATCTGAACCCTCCTTAAATTGATATAGCACATAGTAAAGTACATGAGATAACAGGTATGAAAGAAGCACCCATAGGTAACCATTCTTAACACGTACAGAACAACAAGCGAACAAGAAAACTTGGCCTAATTTGGTATGTTTACAAACCTCACAAGTATAGCAACAAAAATGTCAGAAAAGTTCAATAGTTGATAAAGGATATTAATTTCCTAGAAACTGGGTTGTAGGAATTCCTCTAACCTAGTTTCTAAAAGTGTCATGTGTTCTTTGAGCATGTGAGAAACACATTTGTTTTTATTAATGCTATTTAAAAAGCATGTGAAAAGCATATGCTATTAAAAAAAAAAGTGATTCTCATGTGTTAAGGGGCACATGCCATTTTTAGAAACTAAGTTGGAGAAATTTTCCTACAACCTAATTTGTAAGAAATTTATGTCCATTGATAAATTATGTCCAAAGCTCTTTTTTAAGTATTGCAATATGTTATCAATTTTCATTGCCTTTACCTTTGAGAACTTGAAAATAAAAGCAAGACAAGTCTGTGTATTTCAATGAATAAGCAAGTCCAATGTACATGAAGTTAGATATTTATGTTTGTAGTATGAATACACACACACACACACACACGAGGCGTACCTTGGCACTGCGCCTGTCAAAATGATCCAAAGCATCATACAGTAAAGCTGCAGGTGATGTACTCCCAATCTTAAAGATGGAAACAGTAGAACTAGGTACCAGTTGTAGAAATTCCATACTTGTGTTACACAATATCCTCACTCCATCACACTCAGGGATAAGAACTATTGGTTCATCATACAGGTAGCGCACTGGTTCATCAGATGGACCGACCATCAGAAGCATATCATCCCAATAAAGTAGCACACTGTCTAATCCACACCAAGCTAGCTGCTCAGGAGGAAGAGCCGACTGTACTCATGAAAGTAACATAAATAAAGATTCCATATAAGCTACTCTAGTCAATAAAAAGATTAACCAAAAAGGAGAGAAAGAGAACAAACAAAATGACCAATACAAGTACTTGAGGGGCCAGGATGCCAATATGAAGAAAAAAAATTGGTCTATTCTATTGGACATTATCTTAAGCAAATTGTGTTTCTGGTGGTTGGGCAGTATTACTTTTGACCAAGGCAAGGATCTAACTATAGCATCCCTGTTATCTTAATTAACCTTAAATCTTGGGATAAGTACCTTTGCAATTAGGTTAGTTTAGTACTTATCAAAATGGGTTTTTGCTCATTTAATAAGTAACTTCGTAATATGGGTTTCAGCTCATTTAATAAGTAACTTCGCAATATGGGTTTCACCTCATTTAATAAACAAACCTAAATTTATGTTCAAGCTTGATTCGTTCCAAGTCGAGCTCAAGCTGTTTATGAACAGCTCGGTTCATTTACAGCACTAGTAATGAGGATCCTCCTTAACGCTGCCGACGAAGCAAAGAACGTCACTATCAAAGGAACCTTATTCTACTAAATACTCCTCCAAATGAAAGGAGTACTATCATGGGGAATTAGGACATTGTAGAACAATTTGACATCAAATAACCCTCTCTTGAAATGGGTCCAACAAAGCTTGTCTTTGTCCCATGTCTCAATTTGAAGGAGTACAACAAATTAAAGAAGAAAAAAAATCCACCTCCTAGTTATGCGCCACTCTGATAAAATTGACGTTCCATAGATGAGAATCAGGAAGAAAGTTCCAAATGATTAGCCACATAAACATCCTTAAATTGAGCAATACTTAATTAACTCCAAAAAAGATACCTTAAGGATCTGATCTCCACAACAAACGTCATGCCAATAATCTTGGAGCTATCACCCACCTCAAATCTAGTATGACTAAAAAACTCTCTCTAACCCCTCTTGATATTTTTTCATAAACCCACCGCATACAACCCATGAATGTCATTAAAACAGCACACATCCACAAGCTACCATAATTAAAATCTACCACCACCCTACATAAAGCCTCTCTCTCATGCACATAGTGGCATAGCCACTTCCCAAGAGAGCTCGTTTGAACAAAAGTAAATTTTGAACCTCAACCCTCGAGAACAAACCTTAGACCAACTTACATAGTGAAATTTGAATTCTTCACCAGCACCACCCCATAAGAATTCTCTCTGTAACTTCTCTATACAATTGGCAACACCAGTAATGAGACAAAAAAGAGACATGAAGTAAGTAGGCAGATTAGATAGAGTGCTCTTAATCAAGGTAATCCTCCCACACTTTGACAAGTACAACCTCTTCCCACCAGCCAAATGGCTCTCTATCTTCTCTATAATGCCATCTCAAATTGATTTGGCCTTAAAACAGACTCCCAATAGAAGACCTAGATACTTTAAAGGCAAAGAAAAGACTCTGCAACCCAGACTACTAGCCAACCCATCAACATAATTGACATCGCCAATAGGAACCAATTCAAAACTGAGACAACTTCAAAGCATAAGAACAAGCACTCAAGTAACAGAGGTGATCTGGGTTTGCCCCGCATAAAATTAAGGAGTGGTCTGCAAATAAAAGATGGGAGATGTTAAGCGCACCAACATTCCTAGGCCCCATAAAAAGCCCTTGACCACTATAGCAGAGAAAACAACAAAGGAGACAAATGGCCTTAGCTGCGTTTTAAAATTTCTATTTTTTCAAACCTCGCGTTTTGAAACTGCAAAACCAAACGGACCCTTAGCTCAATTACCTCAAATGAAACACATATATTTCCTATCATTTAATGTAAGCCCTCTAAAATTCATCACAACCTAACTAACCTCGCATTGGTATTCAAAAATCCTCTCGAACCTCGTAGAGAAGACTGCCATTCGGCCATCGTGCGTGAACGACGCGACGAACCTCCCATTCCCCGAGACCACCATCTTCTGAAGCGGTCCGTCGCCGGGCGGCAACGGCAAAGGCTGCACCTCATCCTCCTCCACCATCACCACTGCATCCCCGATCGCCAAGAGCACCTCTACATTCCCGGACATCGTGTACTGTGGCTCAATCACCGCCACGCAATGCGGCAGCTCCTCCGTCTCCGCCGCAGCTGCCACCGGGTCCGCCAGCCTCACTGGCATCGGGTTCTTGAAATCGGAAATGGAAAAGACCTTGCAGGTCTCGGTGACGCAGACGACGCCGTTTCCCCAGAAAACGCACTCGACCACGTTCTCGTCGAAGTGCTCGCGGCCTAGGATGGAGAGGTTGGGCTCAAGGGGCTCCGCGTGGACGGTGTAGCGGTAAACAGTGCCGTCCTGGACGATGCAGACGAGGGTTTGGTCATCGGTCCAGGACAGGCCGATGAGGCGGCCGCCAGGGTTCTTCCAGACGGCATCGGAGAGGAGGAGGCCGGCAGAGTTGAAGATGCGGAGCTTGCGGAGGGCGGACTCGGCGTAGAGCTGGACAATCTTGGAGTCGTCTCGGATAAGGGCGATGGGACCGCCGAAGGGGGCGCAGGCGACCTTGTTGCGGTTCAGGTCGATGTGCTTCCACCGCATCGGCTGGTAGAGCTCGGGCTTGCGGTAGTACCGGTCGCCCAGGAGCTGCCACTCCGCGGCCACCGACACGTTCGCCATTTCTGTGATTGGAATTATTTGATCAGAGAGCTTGGGTTCATGGATCGGGTGTCCCTCGGTATTCCTGCTTTCTTCTCTTCTCTTCTGCCTGAGGAGGAATTTCAGGCCGTTAGAGTTTCTAATTATCGTAACTGGGACCTCAGTAAATTTCTTTTTACTGAGGTCCCAGTTACGATAATTAAAAACTCGTCTAAATTAAATTTCTTGTTTCCAATTTTTTTTTTTAAGTCGTATATATCCTTTTATCTAATTTTATAATTTGACTTCTCTTTCTTGGTAAATATTGTTCATTAAACAAAATAGGTATTATACATGTTTAGTTTAATGTTATTTAGTAAAATAATATACAACTGATAATGTGATAATGAAGATCAATTCAAACTAATTTTATGACAATTGTATAAGAGTTGTATGGCAGTCATATATAATAGTGTATTAAATAGCAGTAATCTTTTATTTATATTGAAAAATGTTTTCGGAAATTTTATAAAAAGTGTAATCATATTCACTAGACTGTTATTCGTCAGACATACAAATTGGAATAGCGTGATAGTAAAAATTAATTAATTTTTTATTATTTATTTGCAAATGTTGATCTAATTGCTCGTTTTCATTGAAACATCATCAAATTTTATAAAAGTAGTATAACAAACTAATAAATAATAAGACTCTTACAAAAATCATTCTTGAACTTATTGATAGCGTTATAGAGAGTTCGTTCTATCAAGATGTAGTGTAAAATTTCATCTTACAGCCTTTAACAAAATTTATGACACATCAGGTAAAAGTATGAAATACAATAGAGATGAAAAAAAATCGTATTTTTAATTAAATCAATACAATAAACATTTTCATCTATTGTATGCCAATGCCATGTTGCCCACCACTGAACCCTTTACTCATCTTCGAGCCCTCAACATCGAAATCTCTAAAATCAGACAAGACGGCGATTCTAGTAGCTTTGTCTATGAAGTATTTTGGTGTTTCAAGCTTATGTGTTTTCTCTTATTCGATAACTCTTAATTTACGCAATGACTTAATTCAAATTATTATCTCTTAGATAATATTATTATTGAACCTAAGATAAAGGAAAATATCATCTCCATCCTCCAACTAGAGTACCATTTTTTGTCTCAGAGAAGATTGTTAACAAAAATAGTCTCAGTCTTTTAGGGATAACTCAATTGGCACGCCTCATAAATGTGAACACTAAATCAAATTATACTTGAACATGAGTTGCTGGCATGAGTGGACTTGCTCTGGCCAATGCAGTAGCACCCCGTGGCATGTCATTGGTAAAGAAATTTGGCATTTTCCAGGATGCTTCTTCTCTAGCTCCTATTGGCCAATGATTTACTTATACATACAAACACAACACATGTAGCATGTACGTGATCCAGCCTACAGTGTCGGGCCAATAAGGTGTGCTTGTTTGTTTGTTTGTATTTCCTTAATTACCATTTACCAATAAAGAACAAACACATTAATGATTGATCCCACCTCATAGATGACCTCATGTATGGGCCGTAGCCTTTTTATACGTAAGGAGATTGATCATCACAGCCGTAGATCATCCACTTTCCTGAGATAGAACGTACCACGTGCGTTAATTCATTGTCAAATGGAACTGTCACACTAATTTGATGAAAATTTTGTGAAAATAGAACACGTTTTTTCTGACAGGTGGTTTACACCATAGCTGTTCCCCACTTCATACCGAAAAACAGAGGGATATTCACACCTTGCAAACACGAGGATGATCTGAAAGCTTGTGGTTGGAAGATTTCGATGAGGAAAAGAAGGAAAAGAGAAACGAGAGACGGAGATTCGACATGGGTTTTTCTGAAGACAATATGAAAGGCGTTGTCTTGGCTTTGCTGTCAAGTGGGTTCATAGGGGCAAGCTTCATCATCAAGAAGAAAGGCCTTAGAAAAGCAGCTGCAACTTCTGGTGTCAGAGCTGGTGAATTTTTTTTTTTCCATTTATTTTTTTGGGTCTCAATTTTGGGTTTTCTTCAATGGGTGTGTGTTTGATTCTTGAATTTTTAGGTGTTGGTGGTTACTCTTATCTCGTGGAGCCTCTATGGTGGCTGGGCATGATCACAAGTAAGCATTCATCCGTTTTGTTCCCTTAATCGTGCAGCGCCGAATTGGTTTGATTTTTTGTGGGTCTTGCTTGCTTAATTTTCTTGTTTGTTTTAGGTCATGCAAATTGTTATTTTCGTATCATTGTAATTAAAAAAAAAAAAAAAAATGCGTGTTTTCTTTGTGGACTCATAATGTGCTATTTGGTTGATTTTCAATTAGTTTTTAAGTTGATAATTGATTACGGTGTCTCACATCGTGCTTGAGTTTGTGCATTGGAAATGTAGTCCTCTTTCAGCTTTTTGGTAGCATGAGGAGTTGATGAGCTGATATTAACCCCTTTTTTTCATATTTGGTTTGGTCATAGCAATTGGTGCTATTAGTCACCGGTTATAGTACACAGATTCTGAACTTCTATTGGCATTTGGTATTGCGCTGACTGGTTGCAGAATGCCTCTCTCTTGTTGTATGATTTCTAATACAGTGATTGTTGGAGAGGTTGCAAACTTTGTTGCCTATGCATTTGCCCCTGCAGTTCTTGTTACTCCTCTTGGCGCATTAAGTATTATTGTCAGGTACTTTTTAGATTGCTTTCAATTTCTTTCTTAGTTTGATGAAATATATTCTTCTAGTGACAACTGGTGTGGTTGATTTGTTCTGATAGTTGATCGAATTTTATGGTGTAGTGCTGTTTTGGCTCACTTTATCTTGAAGGAGAGGTTACACAAGCTTGGTATTTTGGGCTGCGTGATGTGCATTGCAGGTTCTATCATAATTGTGATCCATGCACCACAGGAGCATGCTATTACTTCTGTTCAGGAAATATGGAGCATGGCAACTCAACCAGGTTAGAGTTTACCTGAAAGCTTGTGCCTTGCTTTTGCACATATATATTACCTTTCGTTGTTGACTTAAAACATTTCCTTTTTTTTCAGCATTTCTGCTTTATGTGGGCTCTGTAATTGTATTGGTTTTCATTTTGGTCTACCATTTTGCACCACGATGCGGGCACACGGATGTGTTAGTTTTTACTGGCATCTGTTCTTTGATGGGTTCTCTCTCGGTATATTATTTCAACTATCAATGGTTTTTTTTCCTGATCAATTACTCTAATGCTAGACATTCTCTCTCTCTCTCTCTTAAATTAAAAATTGTTATCAGTTCAAACCACACTACTTCACTTCTGTAAATTTCCACAGAAATACAAGATTTGTTTTTATATCTTAGGAGTGTGAATTATATCAGAATTGAAGTATGAAATCCTACCTGACTTGAAATGATTGTTAGAAAATATTAGTAGACTTAATTTAATTGAGTGCACTTCCTTGCTATAGTTAGAATATTGACTCCAGCTTGTCTCAATCTGGACGCCAGTGGGGTGATTTGTTTAAAATGAGCCGTTGACCTGTTTTCTTGGTCTGGATAACCTGTGAGAAAGTTCCCCTTAGCTCAATAATGTATGACATCTTCTATGGGGATGTTCATTTTTGAGCTTTTGTATCCCCTATATGCTTAAGTGGTTTCTTGAAATTGAGATTGCAAAACTTTTTATGCATTCCTTTTGTTACCTTTTTTTATATATAAAAATTTTGTCTTAGTTGTGCAGGTGATGAGTGTTAAAGCCCTTGGAACTTCACTAAAATTAACTTTTGAGGGAAAGAATCAGTTAATCTACTCAGAGACGTGGCTTTTCCTGTTGGTTGTGGCTACATGTGTCATCACTCAGATGAATTATCTCAACAAGGTTAGTACTGGGATAGTAGTGTCAGTGTGCTTAATTTAGTCTAGCATAGTTTTAAGAGTTTTACATCTGCAATCTCTTACACATTAAATATTTGGGAAAAATTACCCCTTCCCTTTTTCTTGCTTGCTTGATTTTATTTTTCTTATTTATAATTTTCCCTCTACATTTGCTACATTATCCCAACTAATAATCAAGAACATAAGCATACTTGTCTATTGTGATTTCAACATGCTTCTTGACATGTGGTCTGGCCAAAATCCTGTCAATTTATAGTTAAGAATATTTACTATTTCTTCCTACATTCATTAGGTGCAGTTTTTTTTCCCCTAGCATTTGTTAGAAGAGTTTGTTAGGGTTGAATGAATATGTTAGTGACAAGGGTTTGTTTCAGGGGTATTGTGGTCCATGTATTTAATTTACAATATATATATATATATATGTGTGTGTGTGTGTGTGTGTGTGTGTGTGTGTGTGAGTGATGGATAGATAGATTATGAGGTGAGAGAGGCTACGTACGAGTATGAGCCTCCTCTCTCTCTATTTTTCTTTTGGACAGAGTTTTCCTCCAAGAGCTAGGCTGGAGGAATTTTCAGGCCAGTGATTAGTTATTAGGAGTTCCTTGTTCTCTCTTCTCCTTCTAGTTAGATGTTTTCTTCTGTATACTTCTTGCATTTTAATGACAAAAAAAATCTCTTGCTCATCTTTTGTTATAGAATTTGTCTAGCCTGATTGTAACATAAATGTGTAGGACCACATCTTTGCATTTTACATGCAGAGCATAGCATTTTGCTAGATAGAGCAAATTTTGCTATAGAAACAATCGGCCAGTGAACCCGAAATTCATGTTCTAGTATTGCTTTGAGGAGAAGAAGATAATTATTGTAGAATGAGATTTAGTGTTTAATTTTATTTTTGTTGATTGTTAAAATCTTAAAAAAGAAGTTATGTTGGTGTTGTAGAAAGAAGAAAAAGAACATATTCAGATCCTTACAAGGGACACTTTGGGAGTTATTTACTATTGAAAGCTGCCATAAACTTTAGATGAGAAAGCAGGATCATCAATTGTAGTGTTTCCTTCACTATCATTTTTAGTCTAACAGACAGTGTAATTCTTTAGATATTCTAGTTGCAAAATATCCATCTAATGAGTTTTGTAAAATACAAAATTTACCTGTCAATAGAAGGATACTGAAATTTCAGGCTGTTAAAACCACCTTCAAGGTCAAAGAAATGTATTTTTCTTGATATGCTGATGAGGTGAAAGGATATAGATTGTGGTGTTATTTTTATATGAAAATACTTAATTCTCACAAGATTTATCTGTTGATAATTGCGCTCTGTCGAGTGAGTCATCCCTATTTTATCAGTTGTTACATCTTGTCTAAAAGGATGCTTTAATTCTTTAAGTAAATTGAAAAGATTTTAGGAAGTGTCTTGATTCCCAAGCCGTATGTTTTTAGCCAATAATTTCTTCTCTAACAACATCGCTCTTATGTTTCAGGCCCTTGACACATTCAACACTGCCATTGTGTCCCCTATATATTACGTGATGTTCACAACGCTTACGATTCTTGCCAGTGTCATAATGTTTAAGGTAATGTCAAGCTAATGGTGGCATTTTAGATTGGGGCTTCATTTTCAAGTTGGCTTTATTAAGCAGAGAGCAACCTTACAAGCCCTCTTATTGAGTCATAAATTTGTGATATGCGATAGTAGATTGAAAAGTCTGTGTCACAAACCTTAAATGCAGCATACCACTGGTGCTGCAGACGTATCCTGGCTCCCACGTAACAATTTCAGGACTTGCTATGAGCTTTTGTCACAACCCGTTTGTTAGTTGAATTGAGAAAATATCAGGTTTTTGGATTGTTGGGACTTGGGACTGGAAAAAGGTTTAGAAATGACAACTGCAAAAAAGAATATGATACCTTTTGGGCTTGTCCACCCCTGAATTTCAGACTCTGAATCCTAGTTTTAAGGGTTAGTGCATCATGGGAGGAGAGGATTAGAGAAGTGGTTGCTCCCATTGCCAATGTGACAATTGGAAGTAGGAGCTATTCCTAGTTCACTAGGATTTTATAACCGGAGTATCTCTGTGATCACTCTTTATATGTACAAAACCAATAATTTTTTTACCATAAATCCAATTTGATGAGCACATTGTATGGTGAAAATTATGATTTCAGGACTGGGATGGCCAGAGTGGAGGAACCATAATGACAGAAATATGTGGCTTTATTGTTGTGCTCTCTGGGACCATCTTATTGCACTCAACCAAAGACTTTGAGAGAAGCTCCTCTTTTAGAGGTGTGTAGTAAATTCACCTGCACCCCTTATTATCTGATCCACTCATTTCTGAATCAGATCAGTATATTGAACCTTGACTTTGTCTTTTCATGCTTTGTTGTTGAAATAACCACAGGTAGTTATGGTCCTGTATCCCCTTCATTGTCTACCCGACTTTGCAGCGGAAATGGGGAATTACTGAAGTGTAATGAGGAAGATGTACCACCTTCCGAGGATATCTGCTTAAGAAGACAAGAATTATATTAGAAGTACTGTATCTGTATGAGATGATTCCATTACTTCAGATTAACAGGCAGAGCAAAACTGAAATTTGAAGAACTCTGAGAAAGTTCCCATCAGATGACTCCCCCCACTCCCAGTTCTGGTCATAACCACACACAGGCAATGATGAAGGGTTGGAGAACTAGTTCAGGTGGTTGTATAGCTGCCTTTGAGAACGGTCGGGATTTCATCATTCTGATGGCTGGTTTGGAGGAATGCATTAACAAATGAGAGCTACTTTCTAGGGTGCATAGTTGTACAGTTTGTCGAGATTGCTGGTTGGTTTGTTCACAATGTCTTTATGGAAGTAAAAGATTGGATCAAGGACCTGAATTCCCACAAGGGAGGCTAAAGTCTTCTTTGTCAAATGTATCTGCATGGTTGGTGAGCTGAGTTCCTTGGTGAAATGAGTGGTTTCTGTATTTATTTATTTATTTATTTTTTTGTTGGAATCTTTCCTGACTTCGACATGAAGGGAATGCTTTTAGTTTTAGAGTATTTTTTCAATTATCTGTAGCCTCTTAAATTGATTGATGTAGAGCTGTACGCTTTAGAGAGTGTGAATGAATGATATTGTTTTTTTTTTTTTTTTTTTCAATAAGGGAAAATATTTTGGCCCCTTTTGTTGAGTACTACAAATTAAGGCTTGGAGTAATACTGCTCTTGACACGACTTGTTTTAATTGGCAGACATAAAAAGTTACTTAAAACATGTCACGTCAACCAGTGTAAAATATGTATGATAAATAGGTGTATGAAGAATAGCATTATTTTAGAAAAATATTATTATTTTTTTCCCTTTCAAAGTATAAAACATTGTCGAGCTAGCTCATCCCAAGAAAAACTAACAAAGTTTTCTTTAAAAGAAAAAAAATCCTACATGTGTTTAAAATACATATAATAATCACATGTTTTTATTAAAAATACATTACCTTAATTTAAACACATCAATATTTAATAGACTAAAACTAAAACTTTGTCCCCAAAAACCCGAACAACTAGAATAAGTCCATAATCTTGGACCCTTCCTCGACATACTCTCAAATTCAACTGTGATTTAGTCATTCTCCATGTAAGGGGAATGCTTTGTCATCCATGCCTAGGCCAAGAAGTGTCCCTTTGTGTGTCCCTTTGTGTACTCTCTTGGATGAAGCCCTGCTACTTTCCTAGCTGCATAAAAAGCCAAGATAAGAGGAAAAAAACAAGAAGCGAGGAATACATTTATTTCAAAACTTGCATCAAATTTCAAATAACCTCAGTCGAGATCTTTTAGATTTTATTGTTCATATTAGATTTTAAATTTAATGATATAAATGGTATCACTAGTAATGTTAGAAACCATCGTTCTATCTTTCCAAAGTTGATATGAGTTTTAAAATCATTATTGTATCAAAATTCAATAATGATTCATCTCAAATCTATCGCACTTCTTAATTTTAATTACATTGTCAATTGATTTTTTTTAAAAAATGTGTTTTAATCTGTTTTCAATTTTTTTCAACCTTGGGATTGTCATGAGGTGGCATATTTTTACCTAATTTTTACCTTCATTTGACATGGATAATGTTTCTTAAGACTATCTCAATTAAGATGAATCTGTCTAAAAAATCATATACGAACACATAAAAATGTTTTTTTTTTTGTTTTTTGACATGTCTGCACAAGAGGGAGGAGAGCAGATTCGAACTAATGACCTCCGTTTCATGAAGCGTGGTCCCCAGCCAATTGAAATGAAATTGAGATAATTTATTTTATGATTAAATTTTATTTTGTTTTAATTTTAAAAATTTTAAATTATGTAACATCGTTTTTTTTTTTTTTTTTTTTTTTTTTTCTAATATATGTAACATCGTATTTACTATATGGTAACGTAGGATATATACAAAAATAACTTAGGCCCTAAGTTAGGTCTTTCGATTCGAGTCCTAATCCCTATTTCTCTCCCCTTTAACACGTTATCTCTTCATCCGTAGGTCAGTATCTAGGAATACACCTCACGGTGTGCGCGGTTTCCTTCGACAGCAGAGCAAATTGTGCAATAGCAATGTCCAAATCCAAAGTGGAAGCCAAGATCGGGAGCTTCTTCAATTCCGTCTCTAACTTCTTCTCCGGCGGCGACCAGATCCCCTGGTGCGACAACGACGTCGTCGTTGTAAGCTCTTTTATCTCTTTAAAAATTAAAATCAACAATATTACAACTCTTAACTAACTTTCATTGCGGAATTTCATCAAACAGTTTGTATTCGCTAATGATTTGGATTTGGATGAATGGTGATTTGGGTCCAACAAATAGTTACCTAATACCTATGTTGTATACTTCAATCGAATAGCCTAAGATTTGGCATAAAAAGTTTGCTCACTGAATTGAAAATGAGATAAGGGTTACCTAAGGTTTTCGATATTGATGGTCATTTGACTCATTTTAGGCCAAACCGACGCAACCAACATGTAGGAGAATGATATTGTTTCCTTAAAGGTTGGCCCAAGTGGTGAAGGCCTTGGTCTTGAGGGTTGCTCCCTTCAAGGTCCAAGGTTCAACACCTCATGGATGCAAACAATTCCTTGGGGCCACACCCCTTGGTGAAAAGCAAGTGATTTAACCAGTTCAGTGTAGGGGAAACTTCTGAGGGTGTGGTGCACGGGACCGGGGAGGGTGTGGTGCACGGGACCGGGGTTTACTTTACAGGGGTGGGTCCAAAGGGCCCTGCCTTGGAGAGGTTCCCCGACATCAAAAAAAAAAAAAAAAAAAAAATTGATCATATCGATGACGTTGTTAAACATGGCATGGATAGCTGTCAAATGGGATAGATTTATATTGAAAATTATCTCTACTTACGATAAGTTTATGTTGGTATAAAGAACAAGAATTAGTTAATGGTATATTTGTAACAAAAAATAGACTTGTATGATAAAGGTAGTCACTTGTGGGATTAGGATGATTTGTTGGCTAAGTCATATATCGTGAACTTCCCTTTCTTGTCTTTCCACAATAAGTTGATAATCGTTTCTGTACTTTCACAGTTTTTTTTGAAAAAAAAAAAAGAATGTGTAAAACTTTCATATATCAACAAAGAGTACAATGCACTCTAACTCTGTTTAGCTAGAAACTCAAGGAAACAACAAGTCTCCCAAACACTTAGCTGTACAGTAAGGAACAACCAAATTATACACCACCTATAAAAGCCATATCTCAAAAACAAACCCTGTACAATCTCAACCCAGCTATAGCAAAAAAGAAACATATACTAGAAGCCACTATACCTACAGCCAACAAAATAACCCAATACACAACAGACCACAAATCTGAAACTCAAACCGGCAGTTAAAGCCAACAGCATCAAAACACAACTACATCTGCAGCAACTACAGAAGCTCCTTACAGACTCAGCATCTCAAGCACCCTCTAGCTATACTCAGCCAACAAGCATCTACCCCAACTCAAAACTATCTACAGAGCACTACACCAAAAAGATACTTAAAACATCAGCAAACCAGCATCAAAGACTGAGCAGCAACACCAGATACTATCCAGAAATCTACTCGGTCTCATCCTTCAAAATACTCCCCAACAGGTCCCAATTAACACGTAAAGCTTCATTTTCTTTACTCGTCTTGAAGCAGCCTTTGGGCAGAACACGTGTTCTGACTTCCCATTTACTTTCGGCCATCAACTGATGTCCATGTTTAATATTATTTCTCTCCCTCCAAAGGTTGTAAACTGTAGCACTCAATACCAGTCTACACAAGACAGCTTTCAAACCTTTTCCCTTCCAAATTTGTACTTTCACAGTTCTGTACACCCTTTCATACTGACATGTTGCTCTCATGTAATTTTATACAATTTGATTCTTGTACTTTCTTGTTTCTCCTTTTATAGCAGTTTTTGGCAGTTACATATGTGAGAAGTGCTCCAGTGATTATACATGTATTGTGGTAGTTGTCTTTGCCATGTATTATGCAATCCAAATATGTTAATAGGAAGATCCTTGTTGATTCTTGCTGTATGGATTTGGGTCCAGTTAGGGGCTGGCTTCATGGTTGCTCTTTTTAAGCACTATTTAATAGATGGGCCAAAAGTTGATTTGTGCACCATGATACAGGTAGAAGTTGTTGCATTATGTAGAAAATGTTAACAACTGCTTAACATTTTGGTGCACAATTCTGCCTTTTCCTTTGGAATGTATTATTTACAGTGTTTGCCTAATTGCAGTCATATTGGATATCCCTTGTATGATGTTTTTGCTCTGATCTATTCCTTTGTCTTCTTCTGTACTCATGCATCTGCAGGGCTGTGAGAGGGAGGTTGCTGAGGCCCAAAAAGGTTCTTCTGATGAGCTTTTGAACGAATGTATCATGCGTTTATCATGGGCTCTTGTTCACTCAAGACGACCAGAAGATGTACAACGTGGGATCGCAATGCTTGAAGGTGGAAATATATACAAAACCAGACTCCTCTCTCTCTCTCTCTCTCTCTCTCTCTCTCTCTCTCTATGTCTGTGTGTGTGTGTCCCTCTCCTCACCTTGGGCCTCTTAACCAAGAAGTGTGTCCTGCTGAAATGGCTTTGAACATTTGATGTCAGAGTTTAGCAGTGCACCTGCTTATTTTGTTCTATTTATGGCTTTACCGACTAGAATACATTGCTAACTTTTGCAACGCATGTCATTGGCAGCTTCTTTGGCCAGTAATAACAGCCCACTGCAAACGAGAGAGAAGCTATATCTTCTGGCCATTGGGTATTACAGAAGTGGTGATTATTCAAGAAGTATGGATCTCGCGGAGCAGTGTTTAATGGTGTGATCTCTGTTCTCTTGATATGAACTTGTAACTGGCAAACCTATGCTAATGGGCATTTGCTTCATTTACCTCAAGTAGTGTTGTCCTCAATGTCCGACTGCTTTTAATCTATTATTGTTAAAACATTGTAAAACTTAGTACCATGCTTTGAATAATATCTGATTCCAGTAGAGCAACTTCTGAACTTGACTGTTGCATGTTTCTTTTGTAGATCGCACCTGATTGGAGACAGGCACAGACCCTGAAGAAAGCAATTGAAGACCGGATCAAAAAAGGTAACAATCAATCATTATTGTCTTCTTCTCCTTTATTATTGTGTCTGAGTTGAACAAAAGACTAACATTCTTCTCCCCTCTGTGGTGCCAATTCAGATGGTGTCATTGGTATAGGCATTGCTGCAGCTGGAGTTGGATTGATTGCTGGTGGGATTGCAGCAGCTCTGGCTAAGAAGAAGTGATCCAACTCTTTTGAGCTCGATCACCTCTCTGCAAAAGAAACCTCTTATTTGAAAATGTTTGATTATCGAATTCCAATGCCTTGCTATGACATTTTCTTGTGTTAGCCAACTATTGTTTGATGTAACCATACTTTCATGTATACAGAAGATTGTAAGATATAACGTTTCGGGTAGTTTGGTTTTTCTTCTATAAATAGTCATTCTAACTAATTTTTGGGTAATTTTTTTAAAAAAAGGTTAGTTGAAATTAGAAAACAGCAAATGAAAGATTAATTGGACTTACAATTTCAAACTTGAAAACCAATCATCTGACCAACGTCTTAGATAACTACAATGTATGTATATGATAAGTACTAACTAGACACTTGACTAATCCAAAAAGAAAGCGTAATACTATTTATTATATGTTATACGAATGTCATATAATTGAGATAACGTGACAGTAAAAATTAATTATTAATTTTATTTTTGTTTTTTATAAGTGCTCATTTTTAATGCTACATCATTTTGTTGTATTAGCAGTTAATTTTTTCTGGAGTTTCAACAGAAGAAAATGCTTTGGAGCAACATACTGATTTCTTCGGCGTTCATGGCCAAAAGTTTAGAGTAGTCGGTTGAGAATCTCAATATGTGTTAGTATTAGATTTTAAATTAAATTTTATATTGCCTCATATCAAAAGGACTCCGTGGCCCAATGGATAAGGCGCTGGTCTACGGAACCAGAGATTCTGGGTTCGATCCCCAGCGGAGTCGTTCAAGCTATGTAATTTTTTTTTCTTTTTATCAGTGGATTCAGTGCTTTAGAGCTAGTATTATTCTACAGGCGATTCCACAGGAAGCTCTCTATTACTGCCAAAATCCAGCGGCTCAAATTTGTTGTACTCCACTACTCCTCACCAATGCTCCAATAATGATTAGTTGAAAATAGAACGAAAATTCAAATTATGGCACTAAATTTCTGCTTCTTTTTTTTTTATAATTTTTTTATTTTTACAATTTTTAATTAGCAAACTATCATCTCTTTGAGCTAGACAAACACAAGCATTCCCTCTATCATCTCACAGGCCACCAATAAACATTCCCTCTTCAAACAATCTAGTTATAGATCTCATAAAAATTGAAAGAATCGTTAGCATGAAATGTGAGATTTGAGTACAAATGTGGGTTACATTTTACGAACAAATAAAATCTAAGAAAGAAATCACGTTCAAACACCAATTTCTTGCTTCAGAATGAATTCAACCGCTTCGGATTCCCATGCAAAAGGGGAGGATGGTGGAGAGTCCCAACGAATTGGAGAGCATGGAGGAGAGGTCCATTCTTTTGAAGATGCTAACCAATCAGCAAACTCAGAAATGGGCAATTCTACTGCCTCAGGGTAGCAGCGGGGGCTATCAGGATCAGTCTAGAGCACATATAGAGGATTATGTAAGATAAAAATTATGTAAGAAGAAGCTATGTTTGCAATGATAAATAATAAAATCTCATGAAACCAAGCTATGTTAGTGCCGCATCATCGTAAGGGGAATGATCGTCATTTCAATGAACAAAGGACAAAGGATAACAAAATAATTCATCACTGCATTTTGACTCAAATGAATACAATTATCCAAATCATTGGTTTTGTTAAAGTAGACCTGCCCTTCCATTTTTTATGTTATATCAAAGTAGAGAGATAGGAAATTCAAAAAGAAGCACCTTTGCTTGTTTAGACTCTTGATGTTCAGCAGTAGATAGAGAATCTGCAAAGAAGAAAAGAAAGAATCATGCATGTAAAAACCTTTGCAGCTACCAACAATTTGAGAGTTATACAATAGAAGGGTATCAGATTTAAATTACAAAAGGGAAAAGTGCAAAACCACTAATTCAGTCCAAGGTTTGAAAGTTAAAAGAACAACTATTTTGACGACAATAGAGAGCAAATATTTTTCCAGTGAAACAAACACAGCCTAAAGGAAGCGTTTACAACTTTAGGCAATATGATGCTAGATTATGTCTGCACTGATTCATCTTCCATATTCTTTGCATTCATGATTTTCGGCCTGAAGTCTTTATTACAGAAATCATAACAAACTTAAGAACTTGGAGCATTCATATTTCCAAGGTTAATAATGGTTCCTTCCTAAAGTAGTTAAGCAATATACAAAATACAGAGAAACATGCTTAAATACAAACTAAACCTAATGAAGGATTTGCAAAGAGTGCATTCCAGCTTCTTGGTGAGACCTTCCAAAAGAAAGAAGATTCGAATAACAGTACAAATTTAGATCATCATTTCAAACAGGAAGGAAATTGACAGCCAAATCTAAACATAAGACATCGAGTGGCAAAACAGCAGCACTTACTATGAGGATATATATGCATCTGTGTGTGTGAAAAAGAAGCAATTAAAAAGTTACCATATAACATTGAAATAAAAAGCAAGTATAATTACCATGTCCTGGAAGAACCATGTCCAGGTAAAAAGTATCCATTGCACTTTTTTGTGCCTCAATGCATTTTTTGTGATCATGCAAAAACATTTCCTCAGCTACATTGAGTTCCTCTTTTGGTACATCCTTTTTCCTCGAGGATTCTTCATAATGAAGGGATGCTTTGTTTGTGATGTCATTAAGAGCCCTACGACCTCCAAGCCCTACTCCACCTTTCTTTATAGCTGTTTTCAAACCCTTTGTTTTACCATCAACATCCTCTACAAAAGAAACTAAGTTAGAACAGGTCTATGGCTGACAAAAAGACATTCCGAAGGCCCAATCAACATTGGCTAATGTATTACATGTACAAGTGGAAGGCTAGATGAACTGTCAGCTAAACAAAACTCCAATTTTCATAATGTTCCAATCTTCCCATGGGGTCAATATTCTCTATAATTCTTAGGGTATTATACCATTTAGATTTTCTTAATCACAACCCTTATTGCCCGCATTTTAGTACAATGTGGTGTACTAAAATGATAGACGCTCAGTTGGTAAAAGCGATAAATACTGATACGAAAAAATTTCAATAATTTCATTCGAAAATGATCCTTAGGATTGAAAGAAATCTAGATGATAGAATACCCCAGGAATTCTAGAGGATCCAGACCCCTCCCCATGAGATGACAATCATAACATAAGGATATAATAGAAACATGGAGAATTACTTTTGTGGTGGACATCCAAATTTTCATTTGGAATGATTAGCTGCCCCGGAGTGAAACGGGTTGCCATTGTTTCCTTCTCTTATTGTGAAGCTTTGATCTCCGTACTGAGCTCTGGAATAGAAACAATGTCATCAGCAAACAATTGAAAGAAATGGGAATTGGCAATGGATGTTCTATTAGCAAGCAAGGCTTCAACTTATTTAATGCTCCTTTCTAGACTATCTATAGCATTTCAGTCTCAGCATAAATAAAGATAACAACCACAGTTTAGAACTCATTCTCAAGTTCAGATTCTATAAGACAAAATTATTCCAACCTAACAAATTCATATGAGGCTCAAATCTTGAACCTGGAAATACCTAATCGAGAAAGATAGATAGAATCATAGTTTTAATTTTAATTTTTCTTTTTTAAATTACTTTTCCCGGAAACAAATTCCACTGATTTCCGAACCAATTTTCCAAGAAAGAAGAAAAAAAAATATCGCTCAAAATATCCAAACCCTGATGATGATAGATATTAGATCTTCAATATTTTTTTTGATTTCTTTCGGCCATGAAAATTCACAATAATTCAAGGATCAGAAAATTAAATTCACAAATATGATTTACAGAAATTCACGTAATATAATACAAAAACCATAAATCAAATGCCGAAAAAAATTAAGAGAAAAAGGAGATGGAGAAGGAAATCCGTACCTCTTCAGAATCAGAGAAATAAAAATTTGCAGAGGCGCTCGCTCGCTGCTTTTAGAAGTGAAAGTTTGAAATTGGCGGCCAAAAGGCGGACGAGTTTAAAAATGGCGAGGAAGTAAAGGTCTGTTTGGAAAGTTGATTAGTGTGGTTGGCGTTCGGGGCTACGGTTTCTTTTGATCCCATTTAAGATATCCTATACACGGATTGCTATAAAAAGGCACTTCCCAATTAATTGACTTATTTGATTAAGGGTTAAATACTAAATACCCATGCAGTTTTGAAACTTTATTTTTACCCCTCTAGGGTTTCATTTTTATAACATGAGGTCTCTGTGGTTTTGATAATAGACCAAGTTAGTCCTCCGTTAATTGACTTAAAGAAAAACCACGTGGACCAATTAAATATTGACACGTGGCACCTACTTAATTTTTTTTAATTAAAAAAAATTATTAAAAAAAAAAGAAAAAAATTTGGGGGTGGCTTGCTTGGCCATTTGGGGGTGGCCACCCCCATGGCCAAAGGGGGTGGCTTGGCCACCCCTAAATGGCCAAGGGAGCCACCCCCAATTTTTTTTTTTTTTTTTAAATACATTTTTTTAAAAAAAAATTAAGTAGGTGCCACGTGCAACATTTGATTGGTTCACGTGGTTTTCCGTTAAGTCAACTAACGGTCAATTGACAGAGGACTAACTTGATCTATTATCAAAATCACATGGACCTCTGTGATAAAAATGAAAGCCTAGGGGGGTAAAAATAAAGTTTCGAAACTCATTGGAGTATTTAGTATTTAACCCTTTTTTTAATTTGCTCCAAAACAGTAAAGAGAAATAAAAAATTAATATTTCCACTTCTCTATTTATCGGTTGACAAAAGAAACAGCTTTTTTAAAAAAATATATATATATAACTTCCATTGATGAAATTGCACGAGCATAAATGTCTTATATCATAGAGCATACAGCTCTGAAAAATTATAGACAAAAACTATGAAGGTTACAAAGTCATAAAAATGACTTCAAGCTTCCGCTAACTCATGTACAATTACATTTAAAGAACAAATCTGCTTCGGACAGACTAGATCTAGGACATGGGTAGCCCAAATATAAAATAAAAATAAAAAACAACTAGAAAATAAAAATCTGACCTTAAGAGTTAAGCCTCCACACCGATCTACTCCATCTTCAACCCGAAGGCCAAAATAATAAATACATTCTCAACTCGAAGGCCAGGACAAATAAAATAAAAAACAAAAACCCCACAAATAGCAGCGGAAGAGCACAGCATTGTAGACAGCCCTTCGGAAGACACACATTGGCCGAATAAAACGATTAGATCTAAAGTTGAAGATACTAGATAAAAAACTAGATCTGAACGAAACGAAGACCGGTGGAGTCTACATAGAAGACATTGAGCACTAGCTACTACCGTAAAAAAAAAAAAAAAAAACTATTATTATTCGAACAAAGCGTCATATATTATTTTTTCATTGAAGATAAATGTTATATACCATGCTTTTGTATTATTTTTCTAATGTACCATCAATCGGTCTTTATTAATTTTTATTTTTTTCTTTAAAAAAAAAAAAGGTCCAAGATGAGATTGAAAGTGTCACATTAATGAAGTTAATAAAAAAGTGTAGCGGATAACAATAATTGTTACCCCATCATTGTATCACCCGAGCATACTTTGTAATGAATAAAAAAAAAAAAAACGTTATTTACATTTTTGTTATCACCCTAAAAAGATTAGTCAATTTGTAGTTTATTCTTTATAAAACCCAATTTCACTTCATAACTAGATAATGTAGAATTTAACACTCATAACTATTTTTATAAAAGAAAATGTTAGGTGCCTCCTCGCATTCTCCTAGTCCTATGTAGATATTATTTTCTAAAAATCAAGTGAGAAAAATAAGAGCCACTTTCTTTTTTATTTTTTTAGAAAATAATATATATCTAAGACCAAGAGGACACTAAGGCATAGCTATTATTAGAAATAGACGAAAGTGTAATAAAATAGTAATTCATATTTTTTAATTTGGTAACAACATATATATTCTAATCGGAATCGAATCAAAATGATCAAAAACTCAAATTTTAAAAGAACCCTTGATTTGCTAGGGTAGCCACCCACCGCTGCCAGTTGATTTCCGGGTGGCCTTGGCCACCTCCATTAATGGCAACGGCCACCCCAAATCTATATGAGAAATATATAGTACCTTGAAAGGTAGATGAAAAGGTGAGATTTGAATATATATATATATATATATATATATGAGAAATATATAGCCTTTTTTTTTTTTTTTTTGTAACAAACCGAAATTCATTAAAGCATAAAAAAGATACAGGACAGACACATATAAACTCAATCTAAACAGACTACAAACTCCTTATAGTAGATGAAGATAGAAGTCATCTGCGAATGCAGCCCGAGAGAACCCTTGCCGCGGCGCAATCTGATGGATACAACCATCGGGAGTACGAATACTCCTATGAAGCATCTAAACAGACATTCAAAAAAGCCATGAAGATTTAGATGCACAGTAACTGTGGAAAAAAAGGTTTCCAAACAGAAACCAAAAGAAAAAGAAAAAAACCACTTCACTTACAAAGAGTCTTAAATCTAACCAGATCGAGTTTGTCAGAAAGTAACACAAACATGTTACAGAAAATAACAACAACATTACATAAAACAAGGGCAAGCTAAAAAGCAGATAAAAATGTCCAAAAACCAGCAACAGTGGAGTAAGAAATATATAGCCTTGAAAGGTAGATGAAAAGGTGAGATTTGAATATATATATATATATATATATATATATATGAGAAATATATAGAACCTTGAAAGGTAGATGAAAAGGTGAGATTTGAATTTCTATATATATGAGAAATATATAGTACCTTCAAAGGTAGATGAAAAGGTGAGATTTGAATATAGATGTGAGATCGTGTAAAAAAAAAAAACTGTCTTAATATTCATTGAGTATTTATCTTATTCTTATATAAAGATGTAAGAGAATGTTAGATTATTAATTTAAATTAATATTTAAACATTAAATTCTGATCCTTTTAGCCTTCCTAGTTCCTACCCCTACTCCTCATCTCAAACACAAAAAAGAAGAGGCTCCTATGGAGCTCAACAGTAGCATTTCCTCCAATCCCTTGCTTTCCTTATCCCTTTGTTTCTTCATCCCATTACTCTACATTTTCATCTTCAGCTTCCTTTCTAATAAGTCTCAATCATCTCCCTCCAAAACCCCATGCCCACAATCATACCCCATCATCGGAAACCTGGTGGGTCTCCTCCGCAACCGCCACCGCTTCCACGACTGGGTCGCCGACATGCTCTCCCAAACCCCATCATCCACTCTCCAAGTCCGCACCTTCCTCGACCTCTCCCATGGCGTCTGCACCGCCAACCCCACCAACGTCGATCACTTCCTCCACTCCAACTTCCAAAACTACATCAAAGGCTCTCGCTTCCACAACGTCCTCTCCGAGCTCCTCGGCGACGGCATCTTCAACGTCGACGCCCCTCTCTGGACTCTCCAGCGCAAGATCGCAAGCCACGAGTTCAAAACCAACTCCCTCAAACACTTCATCTCCGACACCGTCGCTTCCGAGATCTCGACCCGCTCATTCCTTTCCTCTCCGCCGCCAGCGATGGCGAGAACAGAGTCATCGATCTTCAAGACGTGTTGCAGAGATTTGCCTTCGACAACATATGCCACGTTGCATTTGGCGTGAACCCCGCGTGCTTGGTCTCCGACAACATGCGCCAAAACACGCCGAGCTCCGACTTTGCCAAGGCTTTTGATGATGTCGTGGAGATTAGCTCATCAAGGTTTTTGTCGCCGCTTCCTCTGCTATGGAAGTTGAAAAGATTTCTCAACATGGGCTCGGAAAAAAGATACAAGGAAGCCATAGAAGTGATCAGCCGCTACGCCATGGATATCATTCGGTCCAAAGAACAAGATCAAGAAGGTGATCAAGATTTGTTGTCAAGATTCATGATCTCGAGCTTGAACATGGAGTTCCAAGATGAAGAACACAAGAGAAAGTTCTTGAGAGACATAGTCATAAGCTTCATACTTGCTGGGAGAGACACAACGTCAACGGCCTTGACATGGTTCTTCTGGTTGATATCCGGGCATCCTCGGTGCGCGCGTTTGATACACGCGGAGTTATCGGCGGTGGCGTTGGCGCCGGCAAAAGAGCCGCGAATTTTCAGTTACGATGAGCTGAAGAAGCTCCATTACCTACATGCAGCTCTATCGGAGTCCATGCGGTTGTTCCCACCCGTACCGATCAATTCCAGATTGACGGTGGATGATGATGTTTTACCAGATGGGACTCACGTGGGGAAGGGGTGGTTTGCCGATTACTCGGCTTATGCGATGGGGAGGATGGAGAGGGTGTGGGGAGAGGATTGTAGGGAGTTTAGGCCGGAGAGGTGGTTGGGCGATGATGGGGCTTTTCAGCCGTCGGATCAGAATCGGTTCCCGGTGTTTCATTGTGGGCCCAGGATTTGTTTGGGGAAGGAGATGGCTTATTTGCAGATGAAGTCGGTGGCGGCGGCTGTGATGAATGAGTTTGATGTCGTGGCCGTTGATGGCGGTGCAAATGCAGAGAAGATGATGAACCCGCCTTACACACTAGCGCTACTACTTAAGATGAGGGGCGGATTGCCTGTTAAACTAATAAGGAGAGAGCTACACACGTGGTAGGTAGGATGCCGCGTGGTAGATGATGTTTAGACTCTTGATGTTCAGCAGTAGATTAAGAATCTGCACAGAAGAAAAGAAAGAATCATGCATGTAAAAACCTTTGCAGCTACCAACAATAGAAGGGTATCAGATTTAAATTACAAAAGGGAAAAGAGGAAAACTAGTAGTTCAGTCCAAAGTGTGAAAGTCAAACAAAAGAATAAAGCCTAAAGCAAGCGTTTACAACTTTAGGCAATATGATGCTAGCTAGATTATGTCTGCACTGATTCATCTTTCATATTCTTTGCATTCATGATTTTCGGCCTGAAGTCTTTATTACAGAAATCACAACAAACTTAAGAACTTGGAGCATTCATATTTCCAAGGTTAATAATGGTTCCTTCCTAAAGTAGTTAAGCAATATACTAAATACAGAGAAACATGCTTAAATACAAACTAAACCTAATGAAGGATTTGCAAAGAGTGCATTCCAGCTTCTTGGTGAGACCTTCCAAAAGAAAGAAGATTGGAATAACAGTATAAATTTAGATCATCATTTCAAACAGGAAGGAAATTGACAGCCAAATCTAAACATAAGACATCGAGTGGCAAAACAGCAGCACTTATTATGAGGATATATATGCATCTGTGTGTGTGAAAAAGAAGCAATTAAAAAGTTACCATATAACATTGAAATAAAAAGCAAGTATAATTACCGTGTCCTGGAAGAACCATGTCCAGGTAAAAAGTATCCATTGCACTTTTTTGTGCCTCAATGCATTTTTTGTGATCATGCAAAAACATTTCCTCAGCTACATTAAGTTCCTCTTTTGGTACATCCTTTTTCCTCGAGGATGCTTCATAATGAAGGGATGCTTTGTTTGTGATGTCATTAATTAAGAGCCCTACGACCTCCAAGCCCTACTCCACCTTTCTTTATAGCTGTTTTCAAACCCTTTGTTTTACCATCAACATCCTCTACAAAAGAAAATAAGTTAGAACAGGTCTACGGCTGACAAAAAGACATTCCGAAGGCCCAATCAACATTGGCTAATGTATTACATGTACAAGTACAAGTGAAAGGCTAGATGAACTGTCGGCTAAACAAAACTCCAATTTTAATAATATTCCGATCTCCCCATGGGGTCAATATTCTCGATAATTCTTTCGGGTATTATGCCATCTAGATTTTCTTAATCACAACCCTTTTTTCCAAATTAAATAGTAGGGATTTTGCCGTACTTTAGTACGATGTGGTGTACTAAAATGATAGACGCTCAGTTGGTAAAAGCGATAAATACTGATACGAAAAAATTTCAATAATTTCATTCGAAAATGATCCTTAGGATTGAAAGAAATCTAGATGATAGAATACCCTAGGAATTCTAGAGGATCCAGACCCCTCCCCATGAGATGACAATCATAACATAAGGATATAATAGAAACATGGAGAATTACTTTTGTGGAGGACATCCAAATTTTCATTTGGAATGATTAGCTGCCCCGGAGTGAAACGGGTTGCCATTGTTTCCTTCTCTTATTGTGAAGATTTGATCTCCGGTACTGAGCTCTGGAATAGAAACAATGTCATCAGCAAACAATTGAAAGAAATGGGAATTGGCAATGGATGTTCTCTTAGCAAGCAAGGCTTCAACTTATTTAGTGTTCCTTTCTAGACGATCTATAGTATTTCAGTCTCAGCATAAATAAAGATAACGACCACAGTTTAGAACTCATTCTCAAGTTCAGATTCAATAAGAGAAAATTATTCCAACCTAACAAATTCATACGAGGCTCAAATCTTGAACCTGGAAATACCTAATCGAGAAAGATAGATAGAATCATAATTTTAATTTTAATTTTAATTTTTTAAATTACTTTTCCCGGAAACAAATTCCACTGATTTCCGAACTAATTTTCCAAGAAAGAAGAAAGAAAAAAATATCGCTCAAAATATCCAAACCCTGATGATGATAGATATTAGATCTTCAATATTTTTTTGATTTCCTTTCGGCCATGAAAATTCACAATAATTCAAGGATCAGAAAATTAAATTCACAAACATGATTTACAGAAATTCACGTAATATAATACAAAAACCGTAAATCAAATGCCGAAAAAAATTAAGAGAAAAAGGAGATGGAGAAGGAAATCCGTACCTCTTCAGAATCAGAGAAATAAAAATTTGCTGAGGCGCTAGCTCGCTGCTTTTGGAAGTGAAAGTTTGAAATTGGCGGCCAAAAGGAGGACGAGTTTAAAAATGGCGAGGAAGTAAAGGTCTGTCTGGAAAGTTGATTAGTGTGGTTGGCGTTCGGGGCTACGGTTTCTTTTGATCCCATTTAATATATCCTATACACGGATTGCTATAAAAAGGCAATTCCCAATTAATTGATTGATTTATTTATTTATTTTTAATTTGCTCCAAAACAGTAAAGAGAAATAAAAAATTAATACTTTCATTTATCTATTTATGGGTTGAAAAAAGAAACTGTTTTTTTTTTTTTTTAATAAATATAGAACTTCCATTAATGAAATTTCATGAGCATAAAACTCTTATATCATAGAGCATACAGCTATAAAAAATCATAGCAAAAAACTATAAAGGTTGCAAAGTCATAAAAATGACTTCAAGCTTTCACTAACCCATGTACAATTACATTTAAGGAACAAATCTACTTCGAGCATACTAGATCTAAGACATGGGTAGCCTAAATACGAAACAAAAATAAAAAACAACTAGAAAATAAAAATCCGGCCGTGAGAGTTAAGCCTTCACACCGATCTGCTTCATCCTCAACCCAACGGTCAGGACAACAAATATATCTTCAACCTGAAGGCCAGGACATACAAAATAAAAAAATAAAAAAATAAAAATAAAAATAAAAACCCTACAAGCAGCAGCGGAGGAGCACAACATTGTAGACAGCCCTTTAAAAAACAAGCATTGCCAGAAGAAAATGATCGAATCTAAGGTTGAAGAGACTAGATCAGGAACGAAATCTAAAGTAACCCATCAAAAACGGAGACCGGTAGAACCTATAGAGAAGACATCGAGCATTGCTACCATAAAAAGAAACTATTATTATTCGAACAAAGCATCATATATTATTTTTTTCATTGAAGATAAATGTTATATACCATGCTTTTGTTTTATTTTTCTAATGTACTATCAATCGGTCTTTTATTGATTTTTTTTAAGAAAAAGAAAAGTCCAGGATGAGATTGAAAGTGTCACATTAATGAAGTGAATAAAAAAGTGTAGCGTATGTTAGAATATATGGAAAATATATTATATTTTCCATATATTCCATAATTATGGTGATATTGAAATATTCTCTATTTATGGGTTGATTGTAATCATATATTGAGATTGTAATCAAATCAAGGGGATTTGATTACCAAACTTATATTTAGACATTACCCTATAAATATGGACCTTTGTATTGTAGACAAAAAAAGTTAATGAGCACAATGTAACCCTTAAGGGTATTCTGAGTGGTGGACGTAGGTGTTTAACACCGAACCACCCGTAAGTTCTTTGTGTTTATTTCCTATATTGCTTCCGCTTATATTCCCCCATATTTATTATTTCAACATGGTATCAGAGCCATTGGCTTACGCTAGTCGATCTAAAGGTCGTGTGAATTATATATTTTTTCTTCAATTTATTGTCTGTTTCCAAAAAAAAAAAAAAAAAAAAAAAAAGATTTGCAGCACACACGGCTGCTTCCCAAGTCTACACACACCATTCAAGAACGGGACGGGCACAACGACTAGGTCTCTTGCCGATCTTGTTCCTCCAGCTTTCGTCTTCGGGCAGAGCTAGCCACCACAACCAGCCACTCCGGGAGCAGCCCCGTCCTTTTCAGTGGTTCTGTTCCATCTCTCTCCACCACAGACCACAGTCATTATCTACGGCGTCAACTTCTCCACCGTCTTCGTCTCCCTCAGATTTCGTCTTCGTTCAGGCGCCTTCTCCGGTTGTCAAAGCCCACCACCGGCGCGAGCAACGTTTCCGTACGCTTCGACTTCAAACGGCGTGTTCCGGCGTCCTACGAGACTTGATGTACGTGGTAGGAGGCTAGGAGATGCGTTTGCTGGAAATTTGGGTAAGAAATTGAAGAAGAAGGACTATGTTTGGTTACAGGTGTGAGTTATCTTACTTGAGTGCAAAAGCTATTCCTATTCTAGTATAGGAATATGATATCCTAGTTTAGTTCTTATACCTGGAACTGTTTGGTTACGGTAATAAGGTAATCCTTATCCTAGCTTATGTAATATGAGAAAAAAAAAAAAAAAAAAAAATTTGCTGCGTGTGGCGTGGAATGAGGAGAGAGAAAAGGAAGAAAAGAAAAGGGAAAAAAGAGAAGGTGTCAGCCAAGTGAAAAAAAAAAAAAAAAAAAAAAAAAAAGGAAGAAGAAGCGGTCCAAGTGGACCACATCATGCGCGCCACGCGCTAGTCAGGTTCGGTGCGCCAATCTGATAACCGCCCAAGTGGGCTCATTTTCTTTTTATTTTTGGCCCAAGTCTGCCCTTTTTATTTTTGGCTCATAGTCAGCCCTGGCCTGTAGTTGGCCCCTTTTTTATTTTTGGCTCATTGTCAGCCTTGGCCTGTTGTCGGCCCATTTTAAAGTTTGGCTCCTTGTTAGCCCTGGCCCGTTGTCGGCCCTTTTCGGAGTTTGGCCCATTGCTGGCCCTTTTGAATCTGCATTCACCAACCACTTGCCGCTGTCACTAGCCGCCTGCCAGCCTCTATCTCCTCCAGCAATCGCCACCATCTATGGCTCGTTCTCAGCCTCCGCCACCGCCGTCATCATTGTTTCGAATTTCAAACTCAAGGTTCCAGAATATTCCACCTTGAGTTTGAGGGGGGATGTTAGAATATATGGAAAATATATTATATTTTCCATATATTCCATAATTATGGTGATATTGAAATATTCTCTATTTATGGGTTGATTGTAATCATATATTGAGATTGTAATCAAATCAAGGGGATTTGATTACCAAACTTATATTTAGACATTACCCTATAAATAGGGACCTTTGTATTGTAGACAAAAAAAGTTAATGAGCACAATGTAACCCTTAAGGGTATTTTGAGTGGTGGACGTAAGTGTCTAACACCGAACCACCCGTAAATTCTTTGTGTTTATTTCCTATATTGCTTCCGCTTATATTCCCCCATATTTATTATAAGAATAATTGTTACCCCATCATTGAATCACCCAGACCCACTATGTAATAAATCAAGAAAAAATGCAAATTATATTCTTGTTATCACCCCAAAAGAATTAGCCAATTTGGAGTTTTTCTAGAATTTTTTATAAAGCATAATTTCACCTAATAACTAGACAATGTAGAATTTAACACTCATAGCTATTTTTATAATGGCAAGAGAACACTAAGGCCTCGTTTGGTTTGCGAAATGAGTATTCCGTTAGGAACACGAATAGCTATTATTAGAAATAGACAAAAGTGTAATAAAATAGTTATTAATATTTCTTACTTTGGTTACAACATATGTATTTTAATCGGAGTTGAACCAAAATTATCAAAAACTTTACTTTTCTTTCTTTCTTTTTTTCTTTTTTTCTTTTTTTTTTTTTTAAAAAAAAAAACTCAAATTTTAAAAGAACCCTTGATTTGCAGGGGGAGCCGCCCAACGCTTTAGGACCTAAGATGGTCACACCACCACGGTAGATTTTCGGGGTGGCCTTGGCCACCTCCAATGGCAACGACCACCCCAAATCTATATGAGAAATATATAGTACTTTGAAAGGTAGATGAAAAGGAGAGATTTGAATGTAGATGTGACTCAAGCAGGGAGAGAAGTGCCGCTGAAAGCAATTATTCAGGCAATACCAACATACACCATGAGCATTTTTCAGCTTCCAAAGACGTTGTGCCGGAGAATAAATTCTTTGATGCTGAGGTTTGAGTGGGGGCACAAGGAGAACCAATCCCGAATGGCTTGGATGAGCTGGGAGAAGATGGGAGGGCAAAATCACAGGGAGAGCCGGGGTACCGTGATCTGGAGTGCTTCACTCAGGCGCTGCTGGCAAAGCAGGGGGAGAGAATTTTAAAAAATCTAGACTCCCTGGTGGCACAAATCTTGAAGGAGAAATATTTTCCAAGCAATAACTTTCTTGATTCTAGATTGGGCTCCAAGCCTTCATTTGCCTGGAGAAGCCTCTGGAATGCGAAACACCTTTTATCCAAAGGGTCGATATGGCGCGTGGGAGATGGGAGAACGATAAAAATTTGGCATGATCAATAGATTCCATCTATCCAAACTTTCACTGTCCAGACGCCTGTTTGTATTTTGTCCTCGGAAGCACGAGTATGTGACCTTTTCGATGTGGATAGTAACTGGTGGAATATCCCGCTGATACAGCAATTCTTCATGGAGGAGGAAGCACAGAGGATTGGGAGTATTGTAATTTGCCCAAGGCGCCAACCTGATCGACTTGTATAGGCTGCGACAAAGAATGGGGAATTTACAATGAAAAGTGCGTACCATCTAGCACTAACTCTGAAGGAGCAAGAGAAGGCTTCATGCTCGTATGTTGATCCAAGGACTGAGATGTGGAAGAAAATTTGGAAGATGACCTGCCTTGGAGTGGTGCAAATGTTCTTATGGAGGGTGTGCAACAACTCACTGCCCACCAATGAGAAGTTATGTCACCGAAAGATTCTGCCAGATTCGACTTGCCCAATCTGTAGAATGGAGGAGGAAACGATGGGGCACGTACTCTGGAGTTGTCCTTCAGCACAAGATGTATGGGCTAATTGCCCAATAAAGATTCAGAAAAGCTCTAGCTATGTTGACACTTTTGTGGACATAATAGAGCGAATGCTGAATTTACTGGGTAATGAAGAATTTAATTTGTTTGCAGTGGTATCAAGGCAGATATGGCTTCAAAGGAATAAGGTTGTTTTTGGGGGAGTTCTCTTCCCCAACACAAATCCTCAGACTTGCGATGGAACAACTGGAGTCCTATAAGAGCACTAGCAGCAGACTTTCTATAGCCCATTCTCTTATCTATATTTAGGAAAAATCTCAAAAAAATCACAAAAAACACCCACATCAGAAGCCCTAAATATAACCAATACAAAAGGGAATCTACAGTGTTTAGGGCTGGGCAAAAACCCGTCCAACCCAACGACCCGCCCCGCCCCGCCCCGTGCGGGTTCAATGTGTATTTTCGCGGGTTTGGGTTGAAAATATCCAACCCGTGCGGGGCGGGTTTCAGGTTTACTAAATTTTTTTTTATGCAGGTACCCGCCCCGACCCGCTCCAAAAACACCAAAAAACAAATTTTGAAAACCCTAGACACTTAAGAGACCTCAGACTCGTAACCCATTCAGGATTCAGCCTCTCTTTCTCCCTTTCGGCGTTCACCGTTCACCCAGACCCAGCCCTCAACCTCAAGTCCTCAACATAGCCATCTCACTCCCCAGTCCTCGCCAGCCATCGACCGTACGGTCTGCAGACTCCACACACGGCACCTCTTGATCTGCCATCGGACCCATCTCACTGAGTCACTCTCGAGTCTCACCTCTCGATCTCAGATCAGAAGGGTACTCTCTCTCTTTTCTGTTTGGTTCTTATCATTTTTATTTCAAGTTCTCACAGTTAAATGCATTACCCTTTTGTAGATGAAACCATTTAATCACTGTTTGGTTTAAGCGATGACATTGTATGTGCATCATGGAAACATAAAATGGTCTGATTATGTTGATAAGCAATTTTATTTATTTGTTCTGCATCTCAACATAAAATGGCAAGAAACACTAGAGCAAAAACTTGGCCTGAAATTATTTATTTGGTTAACGTGATCCTGATGATTGGATTGGATGTCTTTAAATAGAGATTATCTACCCGGGGGTTTTCAGTCTTTTTATCCAACGCTCTTAAGTAGCAGATCACATTGTTTGGTGTATGCGAATTGTGTTAAATAATAATCTTATGCACAGGCTTTGACCAAGTTACACCTGGCTATTCTTAAGATAAAATTTTGACTTGAGACCTTTCAATCGAAGGAGTTCTGTTTTGTCTTGGGATGCCTTCTTCAAGTGTAGCTTTTTCTTCTTCTTTTTTTCACATGCACCCCCATCAAAAAGTAGTGCACTTGTAACTGAGCCTTGGAATCCCCAAGGACCCCAATCTCACCTAATAATTGCTTACTGTAATAAATTAATCACAATGGTATGAAAGGCCAAAGTCCCACTCCCTGTTATCTTCAAGAATTTTTGTTTTACTTAAGAAACCATATCAGCTCCAAAGTTCCAAACTGGAGAAAAACCAACCAAATTGCTTTGTGTTTATGTATTGTACACTAGGACAGATTAGGTACACAACAGGACAAATGCTGTCCCTAGCTATCCCTTTGGGACAACACACATTATCACAAGAAGTAGACCTAATATTTTAAAATTCCAAATGCATCATCCATCACACATTACAATTATTATTAAAGTCCTCAATGGGTAGCTCAATCGGCTGTGAACCCCATCTCATGAAGTGGAAGTCACTAATTCGAATCCCCCCTCACCCTTCCCTTGTGTGGACATGTCAAAAAAAAAATACAATTATTATTAAAAAAAAAAAAAAAAAAAAAAGAGATAGAAAGATTACTTTTCACTAATTTTGATAAGCAATTTTTGATAAGCATACATTAATGTTTTGATAAGCATACTTTTCACTAAACATACATTAAATTCTTGCCATTTTATTTTGATAAGCCATTTTTGTTAAGGATTCTTGTTAGTTGTTAATAATTTATGGTCTGATTATGTTTGGTATGATTATGCAATATTGATTTGTTTTTTTTTTTTTGTTTTCCACTTATTGTAGACTCATAGATGGTCATTCAAGTAGTGCTGTTGGTTCTAGTTCTGTGTCATCTATTCCTAACCCTAGTTCAGCTCTCCCACCAAAACCTATAAATCTGAGTAAACATCAGTGGTGTGGAAACATTTTACCAAGTTAGAGGGAGGTGATCCTAAGGATCCTAAATCACAATGCAAGTATTGTAACAAATTGTTTAGTTGTCACACTAGAAAGCATGGTACAAATGCCATGCTTGGGCATTTGAGGAATACTTGCAAATATCCCAGTACGTTTGATAAAGATGATAAGTCGCAATCAAAGTTAAGTTTTGAGGGTAAAAGGGAAGGTCAAATGGCACTGGGAGAAGGATCTGTTGGTAATTTGGTGATTACTAAATATAATGCTGCGAAAATAAGGGAAGCAATTGCTAAGATGATAATTAAGGATGAGTTGCCATTTAGGTTTGTGGAAGGTGAAGGGTTTCGGGATTTCATGAATATAGTTGAGCCTAGGTTTTCAATTCATTCTTGTTACACTGTAATGAAGGATTGTGTTAAGCTCTTCTTGTCTGAGAAGGAAAAGTTGAGGGCAATGTTTATGACAACTGGGGTTCGGGTTTGTCTTACCACTAATACGTGGACTTCGATTCAAAACCTTAATTACATGGTAGTCACCTCTCATTTTGTTGATAGTGATTGGAACTTACACAAAAAAATTTTAAACTTTTGTTTAATTCCTAATCACAAAGCTAATACCATTGGGGATAAGATTTTGTCGTGTATGCATGCGTGGGGTATTCGTAACATTTCACTATCACAGTTGACAATGCTTCTACCAATGATGGTGCTTTGGAGTTTGTGAAGAAGAGAACTAGTAATAAGGAGGGCGTCATATTAGAGAGTCAGTTTATGCATATCAGGTGTTGTGCACACATACTAAATCTTATTGTGACTGAGGGTTTGAAAGAGGTTGATGAGTCCGTTGTGAGGGTTAGAAGTGCAGTGAAGTATGTGAAGTCTTCACCTGCAAGATTTGACAAGTTTAAGGCTTGTATTGAAAGAGAACAACTTGATTTCAAGGGTTTGTTGTGTCTTGATGTTCCCACTAGATGGAACTCTACATATTTGATGTTGGAAGGTGCTGAAAAATGTCGAGCTGCTTTCCAACTTATGGAAGAGCTTGATAAGACCTTTAAGCATACATTGATCGAGGAAAAGAATGAGAAAAAAGGTTTGGGACCTCCTACTTGTGCTGATTGGAGTCGTATTAAGATTTTTCTCAAGTTTCTCAAACTTTTTTATGATGCAACAATTCGAATTTCGGGGTCTTTGTATTGTACTTTTAATATGTACTTTCAAGAAATTTGTGGCATTCAAATGCATTTACAAGAGTATATTGATAATGGTGATTATGTATTGAGTACTATGGTGGAGAAGATGATGACGAAGTACAATAAATATTGGGGGGATATTGAGAAGTGAGAACAATGATAGGGTTAACTTGATGATGTTTATTGTGGTTATACTTGATCCATGAACCAAATTGGTGTCTTTAGAATATTGGTTCAAATATTTTCTTGGTGTTGATAGATGTAACGAAATGAAGAAAAAATTGAAGTCAATCCTTAACAAATTATATGATCACTACAACTCCGGAGAGAGTTCATCTCAAGTTCTACAAGTAGTGGATTGCATCAAGGTTCCTCAATGAAAATAGAAGAAAGTGAGAATGCTAACCTCTACTTCATGAATAGGTTTTATAAGTACCTAACTTCTAAAAGTGATATTGAAAACAAATCAGAGATGAATCGATATTTGATGGAGGATGTTGAAAAAGCGAATGCGAATTTTGATATTTTAAATTGGTGGAAGGTGAACTCAACCAAATTCCCAATAGTTGCCAAAATAGCCCGAGATGTGTTGGCTATTCTCATTACAACAGTTGCTTCAGAGTCGGCTTTTAGCACCGGAGGACGTGTGTTGGATCCTTTTCGAAGTTCATTGGCCCCAAGTACGGTTGAAGCATTGATATGTGCATAAAATTGGTTAAGATCAAAGCCCCTAAGTTCTGACTTAGATATGGTTGATGATGCTGAAAGTTATAAGCTCGATTCAGGTCAATTTTTTCATCATTTATTCATTTTAGTTTGCTTAATATATTTTGCTATTTACAAATTTCATTTATCGGTTTCAATTGATATTGTAATGGTTTTTTTTTTTTTTTTTTTTCATTCTTTGTAGAAGTTACTTTGAAGAACATCAGTATTTTACTTGAGGATGATTAGTGACTTGAAGTTGAAGATGCATTCTGGACTTGAAGTTGAAGTTACATTCTGGATGATTAGTCATTTTACTTTAAGTTGCATTTTGTTGGGTTTTGTTGCTTTTAGTTTGAAGTAATGAATTATTGTTGTTGCTTTGATGTAACTATAAACTATGGGTGTTAAGTAATTTTTCGGTTTGTTTTTTTCCTCATCTTTTTGAAGTTACTTGAGGATAATTAGTGACTTGAAGTTGAAGTTGCATTCTAGATGATTAGTCATTTTACTTTAAATTGCATTTTGTTGGGTTTTGTTGCTTTTAATTTGAAGTAATGAATTTTTGTTGTTGCTTTGATGTAACTATAAATTATGGGTGTTAAGTAATTTTTTGGTTTGTTTTTTTCCTCATCCTTTTGAAGTTACTTGAGAATGATTAGTGACTTCACTGACTTAAAGTTGAAATTGTATTCTGGACTTGAAGTTGAAGTTGTATTCTAGATGATTAGTCATTTTACTTGAAATTGCATTTTGTTGCTTTTAGTTTGAAAGAATTTTTGTTGTTGCTTTAATGTAACTATAAACTATGGGTGTTAAGTAATTTTTTTGTTTGTTTTTTTCCTCATCTTTTTGATAAAAAAAGAAAGCTAACTATATTTTTATGAAAGCCAAAATATCATTTTTATGAAAGATTGAAAGCCCAAAAAAAAGCCAACAAAAAGCCAAAATATCATTTTTAGGCTTAAACCCAACAAAAAGCCCATATTCTGGTTCAAAAATAATAGAAAATGCCCATATAGGTGTGGCCTTTTGGGCCTAGTCCAAAAAATTGAATAAAAAAAATTACAAAAATGCCATGCGAATAAACCCTACCCGACCCGCAAACCCGCAAGACCCATAGCTATTAAACCCACACTGCAAATACCCGACCCGCGCGGATCTTGGTCATTGGGCTTGGGTGGTGGGTTGAAAAAATCCAAACCCGCAAGTTGCGGGTCGGGTGGGAAAAAACCAATCCCCGATCCGACTCGACCCGTGCCCAGCACTAACAGTGTTTTTCAATGCATTGGGAAACACTGTAGATACCGAATGCATTATTAAATTATAAGAAACTGATTCTCTCTTATTTCTTTTCACATGTTCCAACGATTCTCTCTCATTGGTTGCAATGATAAAAATAAATAATATTTAATTCATATAGAAAAAAAATAAGGAAATCTATGAAGTTTTTTTTTTAATAGAGAAATAAAAAGTAGTTTTATTTCCTAAGTTGAAGGAAAATGGTTGAAAAGATAGTGTTCTATTAAGGCCACCCAATGGCTAGAACCCCAAATCCGAAATGCCAACTGACGGAGGTTTGGAAGCAACCACCTTTGGGTTTCATCAAGCTCAATTGGGATGCCTCCATTGACAAAGCAGAAAACAGAATGGGCATGGGAATTGTTGCCAGAAACCATGAGGGAGTTGCTGTGGCGGCCTGGTGTGCATCGAGGAATTACATCACAGATCCTGCATCAGCGGAGTCTCTGGCGGCTTGGAATGTGGCGGTACTGAACCTTAGGCTGGGGTTGAGGAAGGTGATTGCAGAAGGGGATGCTCTTGAGGTTGTAAATGCACTTAACTCTGATGGGATTTGGATGGGGAGCTACAGGGGAGTGATACAGGAGGCTAAGGAGCTCTGTGGCCCACAGACTTTCAAAGTTTGCTTTAGAATCACGTGTAGACCAGCTTTGCTTAGAGCACTTTCCTGAATGTATTCAGGAACTTATTTTTGTTGAGAAGGTTTATATCAATAATATTTGAAGCACGACTTTTTCTATAAAAAAAAAAAAAAACTGTCTTAATATTCATTGACTATTTATCTTATTCTTATATAAAGATGTAAGATAATGTTAAATTATTAGTTTAAATTAATAATTAAACATTAAATTCTGATCCTTTTAGCCTTCCTACCCCTACTCCTCATCACAAACACAAAAAGAAGAGGCTATGTTGGAGCTCAACAGTAGTATTTCCTCCGATCCCTTTCTCTCCTTAACCCTTTGTTTCTTCATCCCAGTACTCTTCATTATCATCTTCAGCTTCCTTTCTAATAAGTCTCAATCATCTCCCTCCAAAACCCCATGCCCACAATCATACCCCATCATCGGAAACCTGGTGGGTCTCCTCCGCAACCGCCACCGCCTCCACGACTGGGTCACCGACATGCTCTCCCAAACCCCATCATCCACTTTCCAAGTCCGCAACTTCCTCGACCTCTCCCATGGCGTCTGCACCGCCAACCCCGCCAACGTCGATCACTTCCTCCACTCCAACTTCCAAAACTATATCAAAGGCTCTCGCTTCCACGACGTCCTCTCGGAGCTCCTCGGCGACGGCATCTTCAACGTCGACGCCCCTCTCTGGACTCTCCAGCGCAAGATCGCAAGCCACGAGTTCAAAACCAACTCCCTCAAACACTTCATCTCCGACACCGTCGCTTCCGAGATCTCGACCCGCCTCATTCCTTTCCTCTCCGCCGCCAGCGACGGCGACAACAGAGTCGTCGATCTTCAAGACGTGTTGCAGAGATTTGGCTTCGACAACATATGCCACGTTGCATTTGGCGTGAACCCCGCGTGCTTGGTCTCCGACAACATGCACCAAAACACGCCGAGCTCCGACTTCGCCAAAGCTTTTGATGATGCCGTGGAGATTAGCTCATCAAGGTTTTTGTCGCCGCTTCCTCTGCTATGGAAGTTGAAAAGATTTCTCAACATTGGCTCGGAAAAAAGATACAAGGAAGCCATAGAAGTGATCAGCCGCTACGCCATGGATATCATCCGGTCCAAAGAACAAGATCAAGAAGGTGATCAAGATTTGTTGTCCAGATTCATGTTCTCGAGCTTGAGCATGGAGTTCCAAGATGAAGAACACAAGAGAAAGTTCTTGAGAGACATAGTCATAAGCTTCATACTTGCTGGGAGAGACACAACGTCAACGGCCTTGACATGGTTCTTCTGGTTGATATCCGGGCACCCTCGGTGCACGCGTTTGATACACGCGGAGTTATCGGCCGTGGCGTTGGCGCCGGCGAAAGAGCCGCGAATTTTCAGCTACGACGAGCTGAAGAAGCTCCATTACCTACATGCAGCTCTATCGGAGACCATGCGGTTGTTCCCACCCTTACCGATCAATTCCAGATTGACGGTGGATGATGATGTTTTACCAGATGGGACTCGCGTGGGGAAGGGGTGGTTTGCCGATTACTCGGCTTATGCGATGGGGAGGATGGAGAGGGTGTGGGGAGAGGATTGTAGGGAGTTTAGGCCGGAGAGATGGTTGGACGATGATGGGGCTTTTCAGCCGTCGGATCAGAATCGGTTCCCGGTGTTTCATTGTGGGCCCAGGATTTGTTTGGGGAAGGAGATGGCTTATTTGCAGATGAAGTCGGTGGCGGCGGCTGTGATGAATGAGTTTGATGTCGTGGTCGTTGATGGCGGTGCAACTGCAGAGAAGATGATGAACCCGCCTTACACACTAGCGCTACTACTTAAGATGAGGGGCGGATTGCCTGTTAAACTAATAAGGAGGAGGCAGCTACACATGTGCTAGGTAGGGTGCCACGTGGTAGATTATGATTACCTTTTCTGAGGGCATTGTGTGAATTTTAGTGTGAGACCTTGTGTTTTGCTAAAATTGTTAATTTGCGTATAAAACTATAATTTTTACTTTATTATTTTTTAATTTGCGTATAAAACTATAATTTTATAACATAATAAGTCAACTTTTTACGACAAAAACCATTTTCGAGTTTCGACCGATAATTTATCCTAAGATGGTACATCTATGGGAGCTAGAAAGTTGAACGAATAGGAGATGTTCCGCCGGGCTTGAGACAGGTGAAGCAACTGCTCGTTTCCACTGAAGAAATGCTAGAAAGTCAAATAGATTTAAAAAAGTTTATAAATTGATGTGACAAGAAATTTTAAGTTAAAAAAATACAATTATCTCTTCCTTATTTGTTACTTACGATTTGTTACATCAATTTTAAATTTTTTTAAAATTTACTTATTTGACTTTTTAGCACTTTCTCTTCCGGTTGAGAGGAAAAGGCGGTAAAGCTTCAAACACATTTTTAACCGACAGTTTGCTGCCGCTAATTCACATCAGATTCTGCTTTTGCTTGACTCAGTGGTCACGGATTATAATTATCACTATTTTCGCCACAGAAAAGGACTCCTGATTATCGCTTTCTTTCTCTTTCTTAGGGGAGAGAGAGAGAGAGACAATTCTTTACCCAAAGAAGTTGCATTGAAAGAAAAGTTAATCTCATATATATATATATATATATATATATATATAAAAGCCGAGTTTTGGCTTAAAGAGTGTATAGAATTGTAACACGTGTCTTGAATCTATATTTTTTTGTTAGTGAACTAGTCTTATTAGAGAGTGCCTAGAATTGCAACACATGACGTTTTAAAGAGTTAAGTAAACGTTTAGATGTTAGCCTTTTAGTGAGACAATTAAAACCTAGGGGTTTTATTTCTAATGCATTGAATTGTTTTAATGAAGAAAACAAAAGGTTTTCAAATTCTCTCTTTCTCTCCCTTTATTTAATTTTTTTTTTTTTTTATCTTCTCTTGCTTTTTGTTTATATCTCAATGAGAGACCATTAAAACGTATGAGTCTTATTTGTAATATATTTAATTGTCTTAATAAAGAAAACAAAAGGATCTCAAACTCTCTCTTTCTCTCTTTATTTTTCTTTTTTATCTTCTCTTGCTTTCACTTTATATCTCAATGTGAGACAATTAAAACTTAGGAATTTTATTTGGAATGCATCTAATTGATTTCTAAATGAAGAAAACAAAAAGTTCTCAAATTCTCTATTTCTCTCTCCGTTTCTTTTTCCTTTCTCTTATCTTGCTTTCTATTTATATCTCAATGTTCATTTGTCAATTTCACACTCTATTCAGGATAAAAGACGAGAAAGA